>NW_027254971.1:0-116077 GCF_042242105.1 Pempheris klunzingeri
TTAGTTTTAAAAATTCGATTTAGTCGAATTACTTACGAAAAATCTAAAAACGTAGGGAAATGTGATCCATGTAAACATTTTGCAATCAGAACGAGCTGGTAAGAAGTATCACTAGTTAAAAAATCACTTAAGATAAAAAATAAATTGTGTGAAATAACGACGGTTCTAAAATTGATAAAGAAGCGTGACAAAACAAAAATATATGATTGGTAGATTATTAGAAAAGCCAAAATACTTGATTTCCAGTTAATTCGATATAAAAAGTGAATGTTTCTTAGAGTTGGCAAAGAGAATTTCAAGTTTTTACATTGAAATCATTACTTTGCACAATGTAACAGAAAGTTCTATTACACGAAATGACATATTAAAGGATATAGTCGTCTCAGCAATCTTGGATTGTTCGACGATACAATTTTCCACAAATGATCACTTGTTTCTGGTACTGGGGTTGACATTTAATAAGATACAAACTAGACGGAGAGGATTCGAACAAAAAAACCGGAATATAAAAAATAAAAATTAATACTTATATTAGTTAATACCAGATAACATTTTTAGTAAAAGGTAAAAAAGACGAAGTATGTTCATTTTTCAATACGGTTGTAAAAAATTATTTATGGTTTAATCATTTATAATTTTTGTCGGCTATTTTTGAAAGTACAGTCCTGATCTGTTAAAGATAGTGTAAATTTAAATGTAATTTCACTAATTTAATATTCAGTGGGAAGTTTCGGCAACATTTCTATGACCGACTTTAGAAATGTCATCCTTGGTTACAAACTTTCTTAGGTCAGTTGAAATTTTAACAAATAAATGTTGAAAATAATATTGAATACCATAAGTTAAGTTTTTATAAAGCAAATCCTTAAAATATGAGAAAAATTTGATTAATTAAATATATGTGAACCGATTATTATACATATTACAATATAACGTATTTTGAGCTAATTTCTTAATATACATTTGAAAATTCTAAGAAATATAATTTATAAAATCGGCGATTTTTTTAATTTATAATTATAGAGTCTCCTTCCAAGCTTGAGTACTGTACTTAAAAGCTTGTGTGCATAGTAATTTATGGAATTCACTGTTACGGAAAAATTCAATTATTTTTGTTTTGTTTATTATACGCTGGTAGGATAATGTCATTTAATTCTTTTATAACTTATATAAATAAAATTAAAGTATTTGTATTTTTGAAGTAGTCTATATTTTGTTAGATTCTATAAATATTTTTACTATTTTTAATAAAATTTGCGATTATCACTCTGTGTTTTTTAAATTATTATGTATATTATTTCACTATTATCTAATGTTTCGTGTGACCCACATTCAAATTTGGCCTTTTTAAAGTATTGTAATCCTCATATATATTAAAAATATTTTTCATAACTTAACCTAATTTTAAGAACATTTTGTATATATGCTTTGTGTGTGTTAATACGCATTAACGACTGTTCATAAATTTATGATGGAAAATTTTTCAAATATATGGTAGAAAAATTTAATCATACTATAGATGTGGTAGACTTGGTAGTAGTATGCAATAACTATCTTTAAAATAAACAGTTTCTTTACATTATGAGAAATACTTATTAGGTGGTACCATACCTACAAAATGATATTAATTTAAATTATATCCGAAAACTGTAGTATTTTCGCCTAACATTTGTGGATATGCGGTATAATCTTATATAACAGCGCTGAAGAAAAAAATTTAAGAAAACAACAAAATAGTTATGAAAGGACAACAATCTTGTTTTCACGATAAAATGTATATTAACGCATTATTTTTGCTGCTAATAATTTACAACTTCTAAAATAAAAATTTAATAGTTAAATACGCTCTAAAACATATATCACTGCAAATGACTTAGTATAAAATATAAAAAGATACCAAATAATTGTAAGAAATAAATTAAGCAAAAAGAATAATCCTATCTGAGATGTCAATCTTAAGTTATTAATTATATAAATAATTTAATACAGAGCCTGTGCACATAACCTCCTAAAGCAGTTGTAGTACTAGTTTAAACTACTCAACTTCACAAACTATGGAAATTTATAACTCAATTAGCAAGATTTCTTTTCGCTGAAAGAGTAATGTCATTGTGAAAAATTCATTGTAGCCGCGAGGATTTTTTGTAGGTAGCTGTATTAATTCCTAAATACATTACTTTGAAAAACTTTTTTTCTTATAAAGCTTCAACAAATTAGTTCATTTATGTAAATATATATTACCTCTTAGAGTCATTTTAAAAGTCCACACTTAGGAGTGCTTACTGATATATATAAATGAAACCCTTAACACAGCCAAGATAAAATCGTATTCAATCCCAAGGTAAAACTAGAATGTGTCTTTAAGATTATAGCATTTATTTTATATTACTAACAGATGATATCCTGTTGCTGAGAAAAGTGAATACAGAACAAACACCTAACTACTACAGACAGGTTAGCTTGTTCTATTACAAGCTATATTGCAAGGTATCATAAAGTAAATAATTCAGTTTATAACTACAATCGAGAGGTTTTTGTTACCATGAGTAAATCCAACATAGTCGCATATGTTCCATACAGATAATTACACCATATCATACAGTAATAATAAAATTGAACATTCCTATGATTTTTGAATACTTAAACCCTTATGTTTTTTTATATAAAGACGCACAGTTAAACTAGTGTAAATCTCCATTACAGTCTAAATTTCCATAGTGATTGTTTTCTGATCTTGTTTTTGAATATTATGCTTGTATTTTTAATACTTTTGTTAACTGGGATAAACATACAAGTACTACACTTTTTTATGTTATAAAATAAGCTATAACAACATATTTCAAGTAATTATGGATCAGGGATTATAATTTTATAAACCTGAGTATTTTTAGTCCATTTCATTAATTCAGAAACTTTTTACCGTTATTTTCATTTTACTCATGTATAAAAAGCTTTGTGATAATGTTAATTTTGTTATAGTCTGGCAAAATTAAAAATACCCAAAGGGTTATCTCTTCCTACCTTTTTTAGTTTACAGAAAGAAAATATTTATTATTTTAAAAAAATTACTTTATAGTATTATTTTTATGACATGTAAAAATATTTTTTAATCTATTCTTCGTTTACCAAAGTCACCGTTATATTTTTGTCATTATTATTATCAGCCTTATCATAATTTTATTAAGAATTTTATAGTTTAAAAAGCATACCATTATCACCATTAATCCAGTTTTATTCATCAAATTTTGAAATATGATTCTGACTGTCTAAAATTTATGGCGTCATTATTTAGTTTCATTTGATAGAAATTTCTTATGTATCATACTATACAGTATCTGCACCTTTTGACTAATTTCATTAAAGTAATATTGATGCTGCCAAAACAGATGCTATTGCAATGTGGCAACTTTAATGATGCCAAGAAGGCCAAGTACGTTAATTATAATGAAGATCGAACAAAATACGTAATTTATTTATAATTAATCAAAGAAAAAATAATAAAAACGCTTTATTATTAGTATTAGCTATGAATTTTCTTAAATTAGCATTATAAATACATAGATTTTGTATAATTTAGTCATCATAAATTCAATTCTATTTTTATCTTATTAAATTGATCATTATTGGACGACATTTGTGTAGATAATTTAATTTTAATTAGTCTTAACAAAATTTCATCTATATGTTGAAAATATATTATACTCGACTTCAATATTTAGAATTAATGTGAAAAATAAAACTGGCATAAAAATGGACCGTATAGTAATGAAGGGTTATATAATTATATTAATGCAAAAAAATCTAATACTCGCTTGAAAAATCTTTCAAAAACAATATTTGTATTCATTTTGCGATACTTTAAAATGTCATTAAAACATAGGGCATGAGAATGTTCAATACCCCTAAATTTGTTATATTCTTTTTAAACAACTAAATTCTATCTAATATTTTTCGTTTTTTTTAGATTTTCTTCATACAAAAAAATTACTATAGGTCTTAGTTTCGAAGCGTATGACATATTACATCTATAAAGCACACATGGCTTTCATTTACCCATATGTATTAACATAAACGATATCTACTGTTTCAAAATAGCTATTATAATATAACTAGATCTGTTTTTATATTCTTATTTAATAATCTTATTGTAGCAACACATTAATTTTTAATATTTTTATTTTAAATAAGAGTAAAGGTTTACATCTGTCAGATTTATTACTATGTAGTACTGACACTATTATTGTGATTTTTAGTGATAAAATTCACAAACCAAGTTATAAACCTTTTTAATGATAAATTTGAAGACGATATAGTTGTATTTAGTAAAACTGAAAGACTCATAATACAGATAAAGAAATCTTATGAAAAATTTTTCGAAAGGTCAATTATATAATAAATTACATTCCACTAAGAGAAAATATGTTAAAATAAAAAATGCACATAATAAATAATCTAAAAATGCTAACACTTAATCTCCGAAATTAGGTTGGTTTTGCTGATAAAATAGCTGCTTATGTAAACAGTCAGCTAAGAAAGATAAGGTCAATTATTAAAAAAATGTGATTGAGATGAATTTATGTGCTTTGAAATCATTTTTGACATAGACTATTATTTGGTGTAAGAATGAGAACATAAACAAGACGAACAGATACTAGGCGAATAATGACTATGGTTTTTCTTTAAGTAAAAAATTTTTTACCTGAAACAGGATAAATTTTCTGCAAAGGATATACATTATAATAACTTAGTTCCTTGGAGTTTATGAAAAATAGATTTACAGAGATCATGTATTTATGCGGACAGATGGCTTAGTGGTATAAGCTTAGAACTCATGAACTTGGGGTCATGAGTTCGAATCCCGGGTGCTGCCCACTGTTTCCGGTCTATCGTATCCCTTAATCCGAAGTTAGTAGGAACACTATGGTAATTGCATGTTTCTATAAAAAATTATAGTACATGCTGGTAGTGGGAGGAAGCCTGATGGGAGGGCGAAATCTAGTGCTGATGCACTAGGGTACGGTAGTGAATTACTGCCTCGGTTGAGGTGATTCTCATAGAGCCAACGTCCAATAGATGGATAGAGTAGGGGTAGTGGTCGCCCCAAAACGAGGATGTTTAGTGGGTTAAATTCCCACACTACTGCAGAATAATAAGTCGGAGCTGGTGTGTGATGTCGTGTGGTCGGAATATGATAAAAAAACTCCGCTGCGGTTTCTATAGCGTTTAATGAAGCAAGTCTGACCAACTTGAACTTCACAGCCCAATAAGCTGCGCCAAGGGTTTAACCTCGTTACTAAAAAAACTATATCGATTATGTATTTGATATGTTAAATCCAATTTTTCCAAATATATATCCAAAAAATACTTGTTTTTGTTAAACATTCTCAGATGTATCAAAAAACGCATAATGTTTAAGCATTATGTGCCAAAACTAGAAATCTATGCAATTTAAATATTTCGTACGGATTTATTTGCACTTTACTCAATTTTGACCTCTATGTAGATATTAAAATAAAAACTAATAATTATGGTCAAAACAAAGCTAGGGATTCAGCTTTTAAAAATCATTTTAGGTTTTCACAATAACGTAACACATAACATTTTAATTTAGCCCTGCTTTCCATAAATTACTAATAAATGGTATAATTGTATTTAAAACTATAAAATAGCAAGGTAGAAATTCCTGTAGGACTTTTAACAACAGAATTACAGAAAGATACTTATTAATATTTTGTTTCATAAACTTAACCTTTTTATCAGACTCTTAAGAACAATTCATTTATTTTATAGACCCCATTTCATTACAAGCTATATGTTAGATTTTTAATGAAAGCTTGAGAAATTATTGTCTTCAATAATTCTAATAGAGGATGAATGGATCCCACAAAAGGAAGCTGTGCCTACTTAATAATACATAACAGTCAGAAATTTACCAGGGTTGATACTTCAGACTTTTAAGATGTAATTTCATTGAAAGTATTTCTAATATATATATGAAAAAGAAAACCGAGTTTGACGTAAACATTTATTAAAATAATTTACTATTCAGTTGAGAAATTAATAAATATAGGAGTTGCGAAAATTCTATCATGTAAATAATTAAATTAACAAAATAAAACTGTGAAAAATAAGATATAACGATGAATCAAATATGCTACGTTAATATCGATCCTATCTGTGTATACGTCAAAATGACATAAAACAAGTGGCATACCTACTTTAGTCAAAATTTACAATAAAATGCTTTCTACTTATAATTACATTTTTTTAATAAAAATTTTTCTTAAGAACTTAAATCAGACCTTTTTATGATAGGACCATTTAACCACTGTGTTCACTCTAGTAAATTTATTTGCGCATGGCCAGGGTGATTAAAAGTTAACGAAATCGCCCTTATTTACATTTTGCAAAATTATCCTTATCTGCTTACTTCAAAATTAGATTACTTTTTCGGTACTCGTGCGAAATGAACTTGATATAAGAGTTCGTATATGGTATATATCTTTTGTACCTAACTGAATCTTATTTTTGAAGCAATTAATTCAATCTTGGGTCAAAAATTCAACACATACAAGCTATTATTTACAAATTGATGTAGAGTAGTTATAGAAATGTTAAGTTTTTATAAGGAATTTTTGTACGATTATATGTTGTTACATGTCAAATGGAATAACTGAATTGGCTTTCGTACCGTAATCCTTCCTATCCTTCAATATATGGCTATTCTATATATCTATGGTCATTAGTTTTGAGGAATTTTAAATGAATGGTTGTTATTAATAATAATCCAAACAATTTATCTGATAGACCGGAGGTGGACTAATTTTTGGATGAAGGGTGGTGTTCTAAATTTAAAAATTGTAAGAGCCACAAATGATATCTGCAATAAAATAAATAAAACAAAATAATTAATATAAAGTATTTTAAACATAGTAATTGTTATAAATCAATACTTACAAGTAGAAACTAAACTTTCAACACATTTACAGTGATCACAAATGCTTTCTATTGCTTGAATCTTTATAAAACTTCAATGGGATTGATGAAACTGATTACATTCAATTACGAACTTATCACAATTATGTGTAAAGTTACTCATGCTAATTTTCAGTATTGACTGAAGCTTAGTGTCTGTTAGAAGTGATTTATTCTTCGATTCGCTTAGTTTTATTATTGAAAAAGTTTGCTTACAAATATATCAAAGCAAACATTAAAAACATTTTTTTGGAATATTTTAAAAATTATTAAACATTTGTAATTATAGATAAGCATAAAATTCTAATGTTTAACTTACTTTCAAATATTTGCTTCAAAGAATTGTCAACTTGCAGATAAACTAGTTCCGAATAAAGTTCATCGATAGTTGTTTCCAATTTAAAATTAAAAAGTGATCACAGTAAATTAAACAGATCTTTCACAGCATTAGAACAAGAAAATCTTCCTTTAAATTATTCGTGTAACCTACTAAAAAAGCTTTTATAAATATATCAGCTTGTGTTTGTAATTGGAAAAAATTAGTAAAGTTCTGGTCATTCAGTCCCTCGCAAAATAATCTAAGCTTTAATTAAAAGTCCTTACCTCTTTGTATATATCTTCACCAAGGAGATTCTTATCTTTATATTTTGTGTATGATCTTGTAA
Organism: Pempheris klunzingeri; assembly: GCF_042242105.1. Taxonomy (NCBI): domain Eukaryota; kingdom Metazoa; phylum Chordata; class Actinopteri; order Acropomatiformes; family Pempheridae; genus Pempheris; species Pempheris klunzingeri. The sequence continues at coordinate 7,641 of NW_027254971.1, forward strand.
AATTCTTCATTAAGTTTACAGAAATACTAAATTACAAAACCATTCAACACTCGACATTGCCTTTAAAAAGTCACAAGATTAGTCTTTTAGGTTTAAAACCCACAAAACTTTTCCATTGAGACCTGATACACTTCCAATACTTTTCTCAAACTTAACCAATGTACACTTGTGTGTTAAAGCATATCTGTGAAACCTGTCCTAATATCATGCAAAAAGCTACAGATTTTCATGTACTTTGTATCCTTATCCCTCATGAATTTATTACTCGCACCAATAGATCATTAATATGATTTAATGTATATTTTTACTTAAATGTGATTTCTTAGTGTATATTGCGGTTAAAAGACAACGCTTTGTGCAGTAGAAATTCATTGTTGATTTTTTCGTTCAACAGCTATGCACAGCCATTTTGTTTACCGGGTAGAAGAAAAGGCACTATCAGTTTTAATAATTGTCAATTTATCTAAACTTAATTGCAACCTAATTATGTTTAAATGTAACGCTGTTTTATAAACCTTTTTTCAGCAGTGAGATCTTTGAGAGATTTTACTGATAACAATTCCTGTGTAATTTAAAATTTTTCCTCAATTTTTCTTATGTAAGTATTTGAGCTGTTACATGATGATCAGTACACTCATTTAAAACAAGAGAAAACTACTAAAAATTGGCCCTGGTAGTTGAAATCTGTTCTTGAATATTCAAAAAAATGTCACATAAGTATTTTTTTACTTGTGTCTTCACTTCAGAATACACAATGCTAACAACATCAACTACGCAATTTTTAATAAATTTTGCTCATGCAAATGACTTGTCGCCCTTTGCAAATTTTGTCGCGATTACAAAACTTGACTCTGTCACCTTGTTTTGTAAAAGTGACGTTTTTATAAACACTGTAACTTGTTATCCCTTTATTTGATCTAATGTCATCTTTTTAACTTCCTCATTAGACAAATTGTATTAAAAATTAGTATGTGTAGTTTAAAATTACATTCGTTGAAAACAGCAATGATGTTTTAATAAATCAAGAAAAAAGTTTTACCTTCAATACCAGTTAAGAAATATTTTGTTGTCCGGTATTATTTAAAGAATTTGCATTAATTTTTAGTATTATGCATTTAAGATTTCTTTAAACAACTCATTACAAGGAAATTTGTGAGTTAACAACATTAAAATACAAATTTTAGTGTTCAGCCTGAACAGTTATTGTGGACTGTGAAAATTTGCATTACAATCAATGCATCACCTAAAAATTAACAGCGTCTACAAGTGTTTGCAAGCGCAAAACTAAGACTTTGCAGGTTTGAAAAGCGTTAGGAAGTAGTATAGTTTATGTTTGGATGTGTTTGTCTTGCTAAATGCTTTGTTAAGGAAATAGCGTGGAAATTAATTTTATTTTATGCTGTAAATTACCTCAGAATAAAAAATGTTGTATTTAATTATTCATTGTTTATAAAACACACAATTAACTGCATAATGATTTAATTTAGTTATATATATAATTTTTTTATTATATTATTACTGGTACTTTTTATTACACTGCAGTCAAATGCAGGTCGTTGTTGTTTCACCCCTATGATAGACTATACGGAATATTTGTACCTAGTATATGATATTCAATATATTTTCTCTACTTCAATCCTTTTACTTTAAAAGATACGAGAATGAAGAAAAAGCTTACTAATTTCCAAGTTAAGCTTAGGCTATATTTACAATACAATTTACTGAATCAACATTAATGATTGAAATAGGATGACTAAAGTTGTGAAGTGATTCTAAAAATATTACAATTTGCGCAGTAATTAAGTTTTTTCGATACAAACATCTTCATGGATATGTAATGATATACGCTGCCATTCGATTTCTTTATTACCTGAGTGGAATATATCACTCTTCATATTAATATTTATTTAATTGTAATGTAAGATAAAAAATTTTATTTTCCTAAATGCTCAGATTAATGCATGGTTGATATCTATATGACAGATATCATATACGCCCTTTGTAGCGTATCTACAGTAAACAAACTATAAGATGCAGCTAACTAGGATATCGTACGCTTTATAGCTGCTACATAACATATTAAAGGCAAATATATCAAATAGAAAATGACTCAGATTATCTGAATGTAAGTCAATAGTGTGTTTTCAAGGTATTCAGCAAATATCTCAATTATATGTAGCTAAACCAAGTGACTCTAGCCTTTTAAAGTGTCTAAAGTATTTTTATTTAACTATGATGTAGTAAGAAAATAAAAGTTTTTCGTACACCTCCCATGGAATGTTTATGAATAAATCTTATAAGTATAGGATCTGATAATTTTTCCTGCAAATATTGCTTTATAAAACAAAATTGTTTCAGATTATTTTCATATTTAAAATACAACTTAATAAAATTCTCAGTTATTACCTTAAGTTATCGCAAATTTGATTAATTAACCTTCAATTTACCTATATTTTATTTTATATAGTAATCATGTTATGTTATTAGTGTTAATTTAGCATAAGAGGTCTACGTTAATTCGTGTATTAATGATAATATTTACCTCAGTAACGCTGTTACTCACTGCTTGATTACATCATTTTCTTAACAAAGGATATATAATAACGTCCACCGCATTGAAAAAATGTTAGTTATTTGGATATAAAAATTATCAAAATCCCATATTAAGCACTGACAAAGTCATACAAAGGGTAGGAACCCACTAATATCAAGTAAATCAGCACTAATTGCTTTAAAAAACATGACAGAGTATTGTAGTTACCTTACGGATTAATTGTTCAAATACTAATCCTATAAGCATGTATAAACTTTACTAAATGACTAAAATATTCTTAGTGTAACAACGTTTCTATATACAGTTTTAATCAAATACACATAAGTATACATATACTTTTATTCGTATTTTTTAATATTTACTATTTTTATCAAAAACAAATACAAAAAAGCATTACTTTTTTATTACAAATAGCATATTTAACTTTAGAAATAACTTAAGGAAGAGATTTTAAAAAAAAGACTTTTATGAGCTTAAGTGTTATCAGTCAAAACAATAATGATATGATAATTAATAAATTTGTAAGCCCTACAAAATATCCGTTGTATCAAATAAAAAAGATACTATTTAGAACGCATATATTCATTTAGAATGATGAATTTAGACATACGAGTGCCGGTCCTAAATTTTGTGAACTCTAGATTACTATTAAATGAGCGTAGGTACCATTTTGGAAGTATTTTCTCAATTTTTTACAGGTGTAGATTCCGTTTTGCGTCTAATATGTAAACATGTCTTTTGTATAAATTGAATTTGAACATAATTACATTGGTAAATGCGTTACGTTATAAAAGTACTATATCATGATAACAATCGTAGAAAACATTACTTTAATTATAAAAATTATAAATCGCATGTTTATATATCTTAAAAGTAAACTCTGTAATTTTTATATCATATATACATTTCTTTACATAGTCACAGATTAGAATATACTGTATGTGAGGAATGTATTACTTTGCGTATGGTATCTAGTGGTTAATTTGTTGCAGAATAATGGTTTATAACTAATGGAATAAGCGTTTCATAATGTACGATACAGTGACTTTCCAGCAATAGCCACAGCTTTGTAATATAAAAGTACACCATTTATATAACTCCAATACAAAAGTATACTAAATCACTAGTTTTGATACAGAAATAAATCATGATATGAACGAGTTCTATTTATTAGATGTAAAACCAATAATAATAATATCACCAATACACACTTTTCTAATTGAATAGAGTAGTACAATACATACTCAAAAAGTTAAAAATTTTTACATATGCCAAGATGCTAGAATTTGTTGAATATAACTGGAATTAGCATTCTGAAAGCAGAAGTCAAAAAGCATATGGACGTTTGAAAGACATTTATAAACTATTTGATAAATGACTCTAGTTTAAAAGATAATGCTTAATTCTAAATGGTGTATTCCGCACAAAATTACAATACATCTACATCTATGATAGCTATCGCTATATATATATATATTCCTATATTAGGTGTTATATAGCCCACTTATAAAAAATGACTCAAGATGAGTATCATTAATTATTGCAGCGTAACTAGAAGCATGGTGTGAAACCAATAATTTCCAGGAATCATTAATTATTAATACAATTAGTGTGAAGTAAACGTAACGTGTATTAGTATACAAATCATGTGTGTAAAGCTACTATTAGGCACTTGAAAAAAATTAATATTTAAAAGACGAGATATACTTTTTAGTTAGTGAATTATTTTCTTATACAAGTTATAAGTAAATGTGAAGATTATTAATAAATTACAGATAACTTTAAAAATTAATTTATTTAAACAGTTGCTAAGTTATAATCTCTTGTAAATAACTTTGAGTATTTTTTCAACCTTTTTTACAATACACCCATCGTTGAGTGAATCCATAAGCATAAAACACTTTTGAATAGAAAGACAAATGAAGTTATATTAATTTTAGATTGCACTAACATATGTTTTTTCAAATTTATGTTTTCATCTACCTAATATTCAATTTTTAATTGCTTAAAATAAAAGTAAAAATAACCAAAGAATAATTATAACATAAACCAATTATTTATAGTTACTTTATTAATTGATTGCATCCATAATTTGTTTATCTGAACAGAAATTTTTTTTTTCACTTATGTAAAAAAATCTTACTAATGCAAAAAAATATTATACAGTTACTTTGTTGAGCACTACTGTTAGAATATACGAATATTGTACTATTCCTTTAACAAGGAATTCAAAATTCTATAATACTTTCATATTTCTGAAAATAATAATGCATAAATGTAAAAAAATATTCCGGATAAACCAACCATATTTAGGCTCACAAAATTTATAAATGTTTCAAATTTGTAATTTATACACTACTGCTCATATATTTTGTGGGTTAGTATAATAATCACTTGTTTTATAAAATAATAAATCTGATGAACTAAGTATTTATAGAGTGAATCCAAGTATACTAAATTATCATTAATTTTTAAAATTAATACCAAGGTAAAAAATTTATGTGTAAATATTATTAGAGACCCTTTTCAGTAAAAATTATGTTGTTTCTTACTTCAATATGTAAACATAGTGCCAGTTCTGTCTATTAGATATATGTACTTATATTCACATTTATAAATATATATATTTGTTTACGTATCTTATATTTAAATAATCAAAACAGCCAGCTTGACTAAGGTAAATTGGTATGACTCTAATAATTTTATAGTATTTTCCGTGGATTTAGAGTATAACTTTCCTAAAGAACTTCAAAATTTAGAAATTTTTTACCCTCTATTCTGATCAATTAGTTTCTTACTGAGTTTGAATCAGGTATTTAACAATAATAAAAGTAAATTAGATTGAGAATATTAAAAAATAATTGTTTTTTTCTTGGTTGATGATGCCTTCAAGAGGACTAATAGCTTTTTGGATGATGTAATAACAGTGAATATATAGATATATGAGAAACTAAATTTACCATAACAAAAGCAATATTATTAATGATAACAGTAAAAAATTTTAATTAAAATTTAATTTGAAGCCTAAGATGCTGCTCATTTCAAACAAATGGAATGTCTAATTGGGTTAAACGATAGGTTATTTGGTAATAAAGATTAAAACTAATATCATCAGTACGTATAATGTTCATGCTAATCTGTGGTCACTGCCGTGATGCTTTTTATTCTTATTATCTAGAATTAACACAAACAATATGGCTTTTTATTTCCCGTGTATTGCATTTTGGAGCGTGTTAATAGCTGAAAGTAGTCTGAAAAATATGATACAACAAAATTGAATAGTAAGTAAGATAAATACTTCACTTAGATAATTTTGATTGGGTAAATTTTTGTTGTGATTAGTCTAAAGGTATTAGCTGCCATAACATCAGCATTATCAGTATGTTTACTTTTAAAGTACTATATGATTATAAGATTAGAGTGATATAGGGATATGAATAGCCATAATTCACTAAGTTGTGGGGCTCGTTTTATCAAGCATGTTTGATAGACAATAAAAGACCTAGTAATAAACACAGCTTAGAGGATTTCTCTTACAGGGGGCACAATGAATTTGCCGGTTGAAAAAAAACAAACTCTTCATCCAAACTATTTAATGACTAGTAATCACTATTAATTTATGTTTCCTAGTTTTCTTAATTACTATATGTGCAGTAATGTTAAGAATTCTATTCAACATATTGGAGATTTTCGCAATGAGAGCGCATATTTATGATAAAAAAAATAAGCACTTTGACGAGGCATATACTTTTTAGACAGCGTTTGAATTTGGTTTTTAACAAAAGGCAACGTTTCAACTTTTATATACATATTACATTATACAACGCTTTAATATAAGTTTTGCTCTTAAATACTTTGTCCTAATAGTCAAAAAATATTATTACACTAGCTAAGGTGTTTTACTGCTGGGTTAGAAGCAAAAGTTCACCAAACAAAATTGTAATATATTATGCTGATATTGATATAGACAATTTTTTAATATTTTCTGCTATAATTTAAAAATTTTCTAGTTTACAAAGGTATAAATTAAATTTTTAATATGAAAATATTAGTAAATATAAGCATGTTTAGGACATTTCTAGGTTCTTTTGGTATATTGTGCCTCATTAAAATAAGTATATTTTATAATAATTAGGCTTCTTTGGCAAACCTTGTGTTGATTCATTAATACAATTTTATAAAATATGCGTCTTAAGTCCATATACCGAATCATAATATTTCCAGGAGTTTATGTTCCATCAAAATTTAATCTGTACATTTGTGACAAATTAGAAATATATAAGCTAAAAAGTAGTGAATTTTAATTAATTGAATTTTAATGTAGCTTTATTTAGGAGTAAGGTACATTGGTATTCCTAGAATGTAGCATAAGGTTTCAAGGTTACTACCTGAAGTTTTAAAAGAATAAAGTTACTAGTATATATTACAAATAATCATATAATTCAAAGTAAGGATGTATTTAATAGAAGTGCTAAATATTATTTAATAAAATTAAAATGGTATGTTAATAATCTAGTTGCGAATAGGCTCTATTGTGTTAAATTATATTATTCGCCAATATCGCATAAAATCTTTTGTGTAATAAAACATAATTTAAAGTTTAGAAAAATCTTAATTTACGCATTCCATAGAGATCAGCATGTTTGAGTAATAACTTATGCATAGTTATGAAATTAGAACGCCATTTAATTGTCAATCAAAATAAATCAGCATAATTATCTCTGTCCCTTGGTAAATTCGGTATATACTATAAAATAAGCACCAGAAATTTTCAAAAATATATTAATATACTTAACAAATAAATATTTTTTATTGTAACCATAACAAGTCAATATCATTTCATATTAAAAACATAAAATAACTGTTAGTTTTAAACGTGCACGTTAACATGCTTCAAATTTCTATGGCAGATATAATTTTTTCATTCAAAAAGCGTTGATTATGTAGATAAGTGTCACAGTTAAATAGAGAGTAATAATATATATCGATGGAATCATTTAATATAGCGATGCTACATTTATTACCGTTGTCACTTTCTGGTTTTGTATAATATTTGGTAGTTCCCACTCCGTTCGTCGTTTTGATGTTCGCATTTATATATCTTATGGACTATAGGAGTTGTTATAAATTTCCATTAATTTTGTTTAACACAAATTTGTTCTGTTTTTGTAAAATAATGAATGATAGGTAAAGGAAATATCTAGAACTTTTCAATATAATAATAAACCAATTTTTATTATTCAAGATTAGATAGTAGTTAAAGATACAGATATCTTCGAGAGAAATAATACTTAACTGTCAAAATAATGATACCATCTTAAAAGATCTGCCTTAAATCATCATAATTGTGCTTTTAGCAAAAGATTATAATATAGATACATATCTGTATAATCAGAAAAATAAAAATCATATTCATGTGATACGGCGAAAAAACAACTGATAGTAACTATAAAAAATAATAGGTTAACAATACGTTAAATCGATGTATGTTCAACACAAAAATACATTTAATTTTAGACTCTCTAAGAAAAATGGTTTAGTATGAAAATTAAACATCAAAAATTCCTAATATTAAATTATTCAAGAATCAATTAATAGCGTTAAGATATAAAAATTTGTTATCAATCTGTAATTTCTGCTATCCAACATGCTGAAATAGAAAATTCTTAGTTGGTATTAGATTTTTAAAGTGACACAATCAAACTAAACTTTTTATAGTCTAAATATGTATTTTCAATATATTTATAAACATGTAAGATTAACTAAATATTGGAATACTTCAGCTACTATTGTAATGAATTTAGATGAGGTTATTACACTTAAATTATATTTTGTATAGCGTTTATCACCATGCATTCACTATAAGTGCGTATATAAAAATAGAAAAAATACCTTACTTAAAAAAACTTTAAATGTGATATAATAGTATAGGTATAGTACGTTTTTTGAAAGTAGTAATGTTTAAATATATTTAAATTATCATCTTTTACTGCCTCCTATAGATTATAATCAAAATTTTCTAACCAATATGTAGCAAACATATCTAGGCCACCAACTCTTTCAGCTCTTTGTTTGATATAATATTTTATAAATGATATAATAATTAAATTTATACTTTTTAAGCTCGATCTTTGTACCATCGGGTTTGATTACTGGTTGTTTAAGCACAGCTAAAAGGTGTGTTAATTTTAAACATTTATGTTCTTCCTAAAATTTAGATTGAAAAAATTTAAATTGCTCTTTAAAGTTAAACTATATGAAATTACTTTGGATGGTAACATCAAAAAATTAGGTTCGCACTTTTTCCATATTTCATCGTTTAACATTGACAACATAGATACGTAGTTAGTCTCAACTTGTTCAAGAGAATTCATTGTATATCTTATAATTTTTATAAATTAAAAATAAAACACGTAATTATTACAATCAATTTTTTCATCGTAGCTTAGTTTTTTTGATAATGTAACCATATTACAATTTTTCATATTTTCATTTGCAAATTTCATATTTAAAATACGATTTATATTTTTAAGGCATTCGTCCTTTGAGTAGTATCCAACAAAACGATACACCATAATTAAACTGTTAGGATCATTTAGGTTACTACGAAAATGTTGGCTGACGTTGATACCGTTTGGGGAGCAAGGATTAGTAATTTGGTTTATAGTAAATCCAAAATTAGTTTGGACTTCCTAGAATAGTTCTGTATATATCAAAATAATTTTTTTTAAAACTAGTTTACTTGAACTAATGTGAGCAGTAACATTGCATAGACAAAAGAAGTATGCATGCAAGGATAAAGCAATACTACTAACTAACTACTAAAAACTCGGTAATCAAAGTACATGCTAGTTAATTCTTCTGGGATTGTTTCATCAATTTTAGGTTGATATAAACCAATGTAAAATTCATTTTGTGTTAGAACAATTGTGGGATTATATTTCTATATAATACAAAGATGTAATTATAATTATCAGAAACACTACCTTTATTTTTTTTTCTTTGTCAAGCATTAGATATGAGAAATAATACATTCCTAGTTTTGATTCGTTAAGCGTTTCTATTCTTGGAATATTCGGAAAGGTTTTATAAAGTTTCATATATTCCCTATCTTTATCACTTTCACAGTTAAAGTACCTGAAGCATATTATATTCATACTCATCATATTTTATTTTACTTATAATTGCAGTCAATATCATATAATAACCTCGCATGAATATACGCCATCTTTACAGATTTAATATTCATATTATTTCTGAGCAAAAAGGAGCAAGTTTCCAAGCTTTCTATAAAAAAGTGGTGATGTTACAGGTTTTTAGTATATTTTATTATATATTTCACAAACATCGCTCTAATTTATTTTATAATTTAAGTTCTTCAGTCTTCTAACCTTATCAAATCATACAAATATGAAAAATATATGGCAAGTAATGCCTAATTAAATTTAATTAAATGACATAACATAAACTTAAAAATAAAGAGAACTTATCCCAGGTGCATATTATTTTGCTGCGTATTAATATATGGTAGTTTCATGTATATATAAATCCATATATGTGTATAGATAAGGATACATCACGATCTTAATCTAATTTTTATATGCTTTTCCGTTCAAGAAATTTAGTGCTGAATCATTAAAGACAATTTATATTATAATTAACTACATAGGCGTTATCAACAGGCAAAAATGTAAGCTTAAGTCTACTATGTCAAATATTTAATAATCGAACAAATGCGTATGGGGTATTGCACACTTTGTGGTTCTAAACACTCTCATAGAACTAAATTTCAAAATATATATGCTTTTAAATCACTGATACTACGTGGTATATATTCTATCACATGGTAACTTCTTAGTTTTTAAGTTAAAATGATTTTTTCATCTGTAAAAAAAATTTACTGTATGATATTTTTACTCAGTTTTTCTAACTTTTACCTGCTTATATGTAATAAAAGTTAAAAATATCCTATAATTATAAGCTGCATGATCCATTTTAGCAAAATTAAGCTAGGAAAGGATGTTACGAACATTTTGTATCCTATGATACTGATTATGAAACACTATTTAGCTTATGATTACAGAAGATCTAAAAAAACATATCATATCATTTTCTATGTTATAGAACTTTTAACACATTTTTATTAACGCCAACCATTCGACATTTTTAAATATTGCTTAATTAAAAAAACCACATGATAGAAACTATCAATGTCATTAATAAATTTGTTATTAAAAAAATATTTTTATTCAAATGTTAAAAGCTCTTACGAAAACTTACAAGCATGTTAGTGTAAGACTAAAATATCACCTACAAAGTCAACTTTTAATTCCAAAATATGGTATAACTCAAGATAATCAAAAATCTTTCATTAAAAAGTAGAGAAAATAATTTATTTTTAAAAATAAAATCTGTGATTTATAGACTTACATTAGTTATAACTATGACAAAAAACCGTACTATTGTTTATCCCAAAAAATTGCTGGTAGTATGCTCAACAGAAGACAAAAATTTAGTATTTCACTTGGCGCAGTAAAAATATTTGAACTACTTCATAGTGGAAGAATGTATAATACAGTTACAAACCTTGTTTTGAAACATAAGAAATTTTTGAAGAAACAATTGCATTAACTGACTTACTTTATTTTTACATATGCAATGGCAATCTTCATAGATATGTAAACAAACATTTTTCGTTTACATATAAATATCAAGCAAGGGCATTTACCAACTAAGATACTATATAAATTTTAAAATTTAACTTATCATTGGTATTCGATTCGGTTTCTATGTTTAAATTATCACTATAAATATGGCTTCCAGTAAGGATTAAAGCGAATGTTATGAAACTCGAGGTAACAATCCTTGAATTTGCAGACTTTGTGTCTGTAAAATCAATTATGATTATTATTTTTTAAAAAATACGAGCAAGATATATTAATTAGCAAGCAGAAAAAATACAATAATTCTGATAATTTCAAAGGTATTACTTGCTTAACAGTATAAGTGGTGATTGGTCTGCTTATAAACATTTTTTAACAGAATATGATTATAATGTAAATTATTCCGTGATATTTGTGATAAAGGGGTACAATCTATCAAAATTATATCATAAAGCAATTATTTAGAAACACTTTATAGAATCTGAAAGGAATTATATTATTAATACTTAAACATCTATTTTCATGATGTATTTTTCTAGTCATTAATGGCTGACAGACTTAACATTTTAAAACTTTTGTTGTGTCAATTAAAAAAAAATTAATTTTATAATAATTATAAAATTTTATATCCTAAGCGTTTTATGTCTTAAGTTAACTTTTTTAAATCTATGACAGTATTCAATATATTCAATTAGGCTCATTAATTTTCAATAAGCTCTAGTATTAGGTATCTTTATGTAAAGTTACCCAGCACAATTTTCATTTTAGAAACCAGAGCATATCAAATTATATATAGCTAATCATCATTTTAACCAATTAACATGAATTCATCCATTTGAAATTAGGTCGTAGTAATATAAATAAAAATACTTTTTTTAATTTAATAACCTAATTAATGAGACTTAAACCGGAAAATGTTTGAATCAATTAATTGACTTTCTCGGTGCTTATTAAAACAGAACAAGCGCGAAATAAGATTTTAGTTCCGTGGCTATTTTAATGAAAGAATAACAGAATTTTTATTCTAAAATTGTTTTCAATTTAGTCTTTATAAGAAATTATTATGTGAAAAACTTATCTTCATAGAAATACACCAATAATACCACTTAGGTTCAACCGTCACCAAATTCAATAATACTAACACGGTTATAATCGAAGAGTGCTATGCAAAAATATACTGACTGATTCCATTATGAATTTTTGAAGAATTTTTTGATTTCTACAATTACGATTAACACATATAATTATATTACAACAAGTATTAATTTAATTGTTGTAAAACAAAAAATATATTTTAAAGAATTATCCTTTTAAATACTTTACTAATATATTTGCGTTTAAGACCACTAGTCAAAATATCGAAAACAAAGACATTTATGGGCAAATACAATTATATAGTAAATATAAATGACGCAAATAAAAGCAGATTACCCATATCTTTTGCGTTTTAGCAGTAGATTAGTGCACCAAACGTTCTGAAAAAGGTTTTTTATTATATTGAAAACCATTAATTTTGTTTACAAAAACAAGAGTTTTGTAATAATTATTTTAGTAATAAAACAGAGCGTATTTGTATAACTAGAAAAAAATACAATAAGGTTAAAGATTTTTCATGCAATATTTTTTAAGATAAAGTACATACTTTTTCTAAAATATATATAATATAGGCATATTTATTTTTTAATCAAAACAAGTTTTTTTTTAGTTACGAGGTTGAACCCCTGGCGCAGCTTATTGGCCGTGAAGTTCAAGTTGGTTAGACTTGCTTCATTGAACGCTGTAGGCACCGCAGCGGAGTTTTTTCGATCATATCCTAACCACCACTACATCACACACCAGCTCCGACTTATTATTCTGCGGTAGTGTGGGAATTTAACCCACAAAACATCCTCGTTTTGGGGCCACCACAACCCCTACCCTATCCATCTATTAGACGGTGGCTCTATGGAAATCACCTCAACGGAGGCAGGAATTCACTATCGTACCTTAGTGCATCACCACTCAATTTCGCACTCCCATCAGGCTTCCTCCTACTACCAGCATGTGCTATAATTTTTTTATAGAAACATGCAATTACCATAGTTTTCCTACTAACTTCGGATTAAGGGATACGATAGACAGAAGCAGTGGGCGGCACCAGGATTTTAAATCATGACCTTGAAGTCATAAGTTCTAATCCTATACCACTAAGCCATTTGTCTGCAAAAAAATTGTGTTGTAGAAGGCTTGAGAAAAGATAATTATTTAATTACAGGTTTTTAGATCCATATTGTATAAAAGTATTATATGAACTAACCGACTTCTGTTTTTATACAATATTGAATTAAGTAAATCCATAAACATAAAAATTTAAAAAGTATCAATAGAGAGAAACTCGTGTTTAACGGCAACTATTATAGCAAAATTTTGAAGAATTATTCAAAACACGGTTTTATTAATTCAAAAATGATTCTATCAGTCACAATATTTTAGAATTTATGTTAATAGTAAACTACTTAAACCTTGCTTATCATGACTTTTGTGAAGAAAGTATATATTTTTAATACGGCGTGTACTATATGGAAAAAAATCAATTTAAATCTTATTATTAATATATACACTTTTAAACTTATAGACGATTGTTTCATTAAATTGAATAAGTTTTCAATTTTGAAAGTGAATGAAAAGTGCATTTCTGTTGAATATATTAAGAAAAACGGTTAGTAATAATTTACAACATAATTGGGTTGATTGCCTCAAATCTGCAGTGAAAGTCTTTGCGTGATTTCAATGTATTTTTGTTGCATTAGATTTGTTACATTTATCAGGTAAACATATATGTCACAAATTACGTATATATCATTAGAGAATTCTCATATTACACACTACTTTTTTAAAAGATTATTTGTCAGAATGATCCTAATTGCTTTATCTTTAAATGTTCGATTTTTATGCTAATTAGGTTAAGTAATGTAATTTTAGTTCCACGCATTTTAAGAACATTAATGTTGAGAAATTAAAAGCATTTTTATTGCAAGCTATTGATGACGATTACTAAATATTTAGTTCCTGGATAAGTATGTATATTTCAGTTTTATTTCAAGGTTAAATTATTATTTTCGCAGCCTTTAATACAAATTCTTCATAATTGAGCTTATGTAATTATGATATACTTTTGAAACAATAATTTTATGACATCATAAATAACTCAGAAAACCGAGAATACATTATATAAAAAATATTTGTAAATTTATTAGATGGCAGAAACAATATATAATCAGCTCTAATGTGCATATAGCTTTGATTATTGTATATATAAATTTAATGGTGGGCGATAATTATTTTGTACAAAGCAAAACCTGTTTTGCATGGTTAACGCTCCAGCCACAACTTACCATCAGTCGTACGGCAGTGTAATTCAACCTAATCTTGCGCCATTTTAATCTTGTAATTTAATACAAATTGCAATACATTATATGTATTGTGGCAAAACTCGAGCCGACAGATAGCTTATTAATATAAGCTACTGATTAACAACTATTTTATGGTATTTAGTAGTTCTGAATCAGAAATCGGTACGCACACTACGGTAATTGCATGTTTCTGTAGGGAATTATAGGTCACACTGGTATATGAAAGAACCTCGTTAATGGTTGGTAAACGATAGCTGATACACTGTAGTAAGATAGTATATTCCTTCATAGTTTAGATGATTTCCATAGAGCAAATTTCAGAGAAGCAGATAGGGTAGAGGTTGTTGTCCTGCAACTGAAATGTTTACTTGGTTAGATTAAAACACTACCACAGAGTAATATGCTTAATTCTGTTAGTTGGAAATAGGAAAAATCAATTTTCGCGGTGCTAACAGAGTTGAATGAGGTAAGTGTGACCAACTTAATCATTACAGACCTCTAATCTGGGCGTGTGACTTTACCTCATCAATCAAAAAATTGTAAATATCGTTTTGGTTTGTGTACTTATTACTGTCTATTATTTTTTTCTTACATGGTTGAAATCTCATTTTGGGTCTAATTATGATTAATTAGTTCTCAAACATTTCTATGGTTTTAAATATAATTCAACTATAGCATTATATATTATTTTCAGTTCGCGAGTATACTGGTGTTAAATTTTATATTTTCAAAAGTAAAATTGATTTCTTATTATTACAAGAAATGCTTTCAACTAGTTTATATTATTGCAGAACTTAAAAAGTTTAATTTTGACCCTTAATGTTTTCATTAGATATTTTAGATCGGCTAAATTTATAAAGAGGATTCCTTGTAACCTTATTTCTAGTAAAAAAAATATCCTGAAGAATTGTAACAACGATGTCTCAATCTCTGTTTATGTCATTATGTGAAATATAAATAAACAATTATATTTATAATATCATGCAAAAGCTTCACACAATTCAATGGATATATATTATTTAATACAGGTAGGCCTAAGGCTATATCTTAATCATTTAACTTACACAAAAATGAAAAATTTTATTCGTTTCATTTTTTTAAATTATACTATAATACGTGATAGAAATTCGGCTTAACAATTGATTTAAGTTAAATAAGAAAAATATTTTACAAAATAGGAAATATACTATAAATAAAAATAATTAGATTTTTCTAATATATATAAAGTTCATGTTTTTAATCTATCACAAACTCTAATTACACTAGAGTAGTAAAATAATAAATCTTGCAGTACTGCATGTATAAATTAACAAGTTTCTAAGATGGTAATAAAACTTTTTTTAATGTTAGCCGTTTTAAATAGTCAGGTGGTGAGAAAATTAATTCCTTTTTACTTATGCGAGAATCTATTTAAAAAAAATCAAGTTTTATGAAATATTTTCTTAAAGTTCTGTCATTTTTAAAATATCTCAGTTACGTTCATTATTACTGTTGTTTTTTATCATGTAGTATGTAACGTGAAATAAAAAAAAAGTTATCAAATAAACTTTATGAAAGTACTACACAAAAGTATATGATTGCATGTGAGAATGATATAATAAATTTTTTGTGAAATAAAATTTGTTTTTTTTAATAATTACAGAATAAGCTACTGACTAATCATACAAGTGGTTCATTAGTCTTTTTAGTGCTATCTAAACTAGATTAACATGGATTTCAAACATTGTATTATGTTCAGTCCCATAAGTATAGTATAGCATTCCTTTTATTCATAAATTTCTTTTTTCCAGGCTTAAATTGCGATTTAACTAGTAAAATAAAATTATAGGTAACTTAAAAAATCATTAATCTAGTAAGCGAATAAATATTAAGTAATGTTGAAGTATTTCAAGTGGTACTCCAAACGATACGTACCCTACCAAAGTAAAATAGTAGTATTTGTTGTTTAGCAGTGTTTTTTATAGGTAGGATTTGATACTTATTAGTATTGTTTAGGTTATGGTACTATATTTTCTTAAACTTACATTTAGAAAATTATATAAATACTATGTAATAAAATATTATGTAACAAATATAGTGTATATATTTTAGATGTATTTTATCATAACTATATATAAGTGCTAAAATTGTCATTAAAAATGTTTGCTCTAATTTTTATAACTACATAGCTTTGATATTTATGTCCATACATGGGCGTAAGCTTATACTTTACGTAAAATTAGGTCAATTTAGTTATGTTTATTATAGTGAGGATTAGCGTGACGGGGTATATCTTCATAAATGTGCATTTAAGAGATATTCTGGAGTTGCTAGTTTTCATTAACTGACACGAAGTTGTTTATGAATTTTATTAATATTTTCCAGTCATATAATATAAAACAGTAAAGAATAAACTTTATATATAAGTCACTATATTTCAGCTTAAACATAGTTCATGTAGTATTATATATGGATACTCGTAAATCAAACCTATGATGTACAATACAACTAGCCCAAAGACATTGAATAAATGTCAGTTTAATTTATTAGTTATAGAATAAAGCATATATTCTACAAATACACAAATTATTTCGCTGAATATAAACAAAACGTTATAATTAAAATTATAAAAAGAAATATAACTACTGGCCCTAAAATGTCGTATATAATAATTTGTTTTATTTAAAGAATCATCGAAAAGTTACGTTGTCGCTAACGGAAAAACATATAATGGTTAAGTCATTAGAATACTTTGTACATGTGACCTGATTGAAAGTTAGCTCGTTAAAATAGAAATTTATTACGCACTGATTGTGTAGGCAAAATTAAGAAGTAAAATTTTGGTAATATTTGAAATAATACAAAAAATCTTAAACTACATGTGATTATTCAGTTTTGTTTATTCTTTATATAAACGATTTTTACTAGTATAAAGGAAATTTTTCAAACTACGACTACTAAAGTTGTTGAAATAGTCGACTAGATAAGATGAATATGATTCTATTGTTTAAATTCAATCCCAATCAATGTTATTAATGTATTTTTATCTGTTCTCATATATAACGTATGCAGTGGATTTTAATGTGACTTATTTAATGTAAATTCATTAAAATATTTCCTATAGCATTTAAAATATCACAATTCATAAATATTACAATTATGCATACGTGAGTCATAAAAAGCACTATCAAATACCTAAGATACTTGATTTAATAGATAAATTACTAATATAATATATATGCTGGAAATCGAGCTTTAAAACAACATTTATCTTATAAAGAATTCTATTATTGCATTCAATAGGCTTCTACGTATATACAGTTTAGATTTCCTACGACGATAACAAAAAATACAGTCACTGTGATGTTAAAATAAGGAATCGTAATATTTTTGACAAACCGAGAAATATTTAAAACAAGAAACGCATTTTTACACTACAATAGAATATGAGCCAGATTTAACATTGTTTTACCGCCTCCAGATATGTTTAAAAATTTATAACCTCACAATTTAGTATGAGTATATTGTAGTACAAAGCAGAAATAATTCTTAGTTTTCAAGATTTAAATTTTAAATTACAACGCTGTACTAATTTAATTTCAGATATCTTTATATAACCTGATTTTGTACGTCATCAAATATATGAAAAATTAAAGCAAATACGTTTGTAAATTTTATGAAATGCTAAGATATAGAAAATAATTAATTGAGCCTAATGTCATTCGGCTTAGGGGTAAAAAAATTATACGTCGGATTGACTCAAGTCAATTTAGAAATAATTACAACAATATTAGAGAGATGCACCGTTCGCTATAATCTTGCTATTAGGAATCGCTCACACAGCTTTATTTCATTTTACATTATAATCTGTACGTAAATAATTGAAAGGCGTTTAGTTGCTATTTTATAACTAACTATGCACCAAACCTATAGAGTTAAGAACATTACGCACGCCAACCAGCCGAGAAAACATAATCGTAAAGTATTTGTATTTCTTAATTCAACTGTAAATTATGGACACAATTTAGTAAAATCAAAAAAATGGTTTTCTTGAACTAAATGTTAATTAAATCATAAATCTATAAAAAAACATTTTGAATAATTTTTTGTATCACTTGTGAAAGAAATGATGAAAAAATTAACGAGTTTCTTTTGATAGAAAGCCCTTCATGAGAGTCATTTCAGAAAACCCTTATTCTAAATTATTCTTAATTAAAAATTTAATATAATACGTGAATAATTTTATTGGTATATAATATATTAGCTTTTCTAAAATTATACTTAATTTTACAATAAAAAATTTGTTGTAGATCCTTAATTCCACAACATAACAAAATAGATCTAAAACATAAATTTTTAAATTGGTTATAACCTAGTTTATGTATCAAATATATTTATTTACGATGTCTCCAGTTACGTAGATTTAACAAAAGGTTAAATAAATAAAGTATATTGTAGAGAAATATATGCCCTATTACTAATTACCATTGAGAAGTATTTTATCATAAATTAAAACATAAAAGTAAAAACGTTTATTACACCTAAAATACCTTTTATTTCCTAAAGTTTGTGATTAATCAGTGCTGTATGTCAACCAAGATTTTCTGCTTGAAGTTTTGGACTTAAGTGGTTTTAAAATACATTGATAATTATAGTTACCATATTAGCGGGCCAAGCACCATATTTTTTAATAGTTTCTTTATTGAGTCTGAATATTTATAGATCACTTAGTTTCAAAAATATGTTTTAAAGGTATAATTTAGTGTTGAGGAGAATTATTAAACGTTAGGTATGAAATTGAGTATTATTACTAATTAAACTCGGCAAAGAATCATTGCAATCAGTTCATTTTTAAATTAAGTAATTCCCATTTTTCGTGATTTAATAATAAAATGAATTTAAATAAATTAAAATGTAATTAATACCTATTTGAAACCATACATATAATTATATTGGTGTAGGATCAGTTAAAATATTTTCTCCTCAAAAAATACCTTAGGCAAAAGAAACTGTAATAAATGTTACATTCTGTTTCAAATAATTAAAAAGTAACATTTATACATTTTTTAAAACTCGTTTATCTTTTTATTTAAATTCATGATCAAAACATCGATTCATAAAATTTTAGAGTAAATCGCAATATATATTGCATCCAGAATATATTGAATTAAAATACGAATGTATTGTAATATAACTTTTAAATTATGCAAATTAACTCTCCATTTTATGCGTCAGTTTATACGATGTTTTTTTAAACAATTAAGCACTTAACCCACATTAAAAACTTTAAGGATTTCAAAAAGCAATATAGTAACTTTTAGCAAGGTGACTATTTTGATAGGTAAATAATTTTTAAAAGGCGCTGGTAATGATGATATATCCAAATCTTTCAATAAAGTATAAAGCTATGATGATTTATAAATCATAGTCGTTTTTAAAATTATTCAATAATACTTAATTATTTTGAAATATAAAAAAATTATACAATAGTAAACACGTTTTTATTTATGTTACAAAACCCTTATTAAAGTAAATAAAATTTTAAATGACATATAATAGCATGTTTTTTATAGTTTTTAACTTAAAAATATTTTTTAAACTTTACATAATTTTTTTGAGCTTTCTTTTCATAAAAAATTATATTACACCTTAAGTGCCTTAATACGATGAATTTTAATTGATTTGTCAATAAATAACAACAAAATATAAATATCGAGCTAAATAAAATATTTCTTGTGCCTAATAGTATTACTGTTTAGCGATTACCTTAGGTTTTGTAAGGAAACTTGCGTCTAATTAATCTTTGCATCAAAATATTCTGCCAATTATATTTGACACAAATAAACAAATTTTAATAAAATCAGCCAAATATAAAAAAAATTTCCACGAGATTTTATCTAACAGCAACTCCCAATATTGAGAATATGTAAATATAATAAAATGTTTATTACATTCTTGTATAAAGAAATAAATTGACTTTATAATATTCTAATTACTTTTTCATTAATGTGGAAATAATCTGCAAACACTTACAAAAGGAGTATGGTTGACTGCATTAATATTATAATACAAAATTTTTAATGTTTACAATAATCGGATGCTTATATTATATAAGCATTAGAGATATAGACTTCTTAATTTGTTAATGATGATTATCACATTAATATTCTTACGGATCTCAAAAATCCCATTCTATGAGGATACAGCTTTATAAAGAGTGCTGAAGGTAGTTTTATTGTCGTATATTATAATTATTTTAACACTAGTATGATTATATAATTGATTACCTAGGATATTACATATATATTGTAATAATATGTTCGTTATTTAGTACCTAATATCAAAAGTTAATGTGTTAAAATAATGAATGAAGTTAGGAATGTTATACTATTGCGCACTACGCTCTAATAATACAAGCAATCTTCAAATTATCTCATAACTACACAACTGGCATTAAGTAATCCGAAATGTGCCTTTTGTGAGCAATTGGATACAAATGAATAGATTCTATATTCTTTTATCATATCGTATTTTTTATTTAGTATATATTTTATAAAATTTTTAAGTTTTGAATAAAATTATCATGCAAAAAACATGAAATGAAGTAATATCATTGATATTTAAACTATAATGTAGTCAGTGAGTTCAGTCGTATTATGCTTATAATAATTAGTGTCATAAATAAGAATTTTAAAATTATTTCTACTTCACTAGGGTTTGATCAGGTTGACACTAAGAATTAATTATCTTAATATTTAGTAACCATACTTTCACAAAACGATTCATATTTCTGGATACAATTGTACCTATTCAATGAAATAGGATGTTCCAGACTGTAGGCGTAAAATAAGTATCCGGTTCTATTACGAATCGCTGTCCAACCGATCTAAAATAGTACAATTAGTGGCATTTATAAGCATGAAACTACCGATTTAATGGGCTTGACGTATTTACAGTCTGAAAAAATATAAATTAATATAATATACTGTGAAAACCCCCAAATATTCATTTTATAATCTATATATGAATATAAAAATATTATTTTACATCAATTATACTTTTTATGGCTCAAACGTTCCCCAATAATAATGTGTAATCAATTTGAAGGATTTGACTTAAATTAAGCTTTGTAATATTAAAAAGGATCGATTGCCTTTTGTAAATCCCATAAATAAGTTAAAAACACATTTTTCATTGTTAAGAAGTGTTACAGCAGAGTTTTAGCACATCAAGTAATTAAACTTTTTCATGCGTTTTTTATTAACATTCATTCGGTCCAAGACAATTTATATAACTACAAATATTAAACATTTATCTTCTGGTTTTTATGTGTTAAAATTGCATTTGCATTCAATGATTCAGAACTAGCTCTATTTTAAATAAAATAAATGTAAACAAATTCACTATAAATCATAACCATTTCAATGGATATACCTTTAGTAAAATAATAATGAAGCTGTTAATTACGTGTGAAAAAATGTTCAGTTATGAGTCTAGGCAAATTTATATACTTTAAAAAACTTCTGTAGTTTATACTAGAGTGTTTTGAGCTGGTGCAATAGTTTAATTGCTTATATTATCAAACCTGTCTATACCTTCTGTTAAATCGATACACAGTTTTTTATTCTATTTAAAACATTTTTAAGCATTAAAATAATAAGATTTTGTTTTAGATTATTTATTCATAAACTTGTTTTTAGTTAAGAAACTTATAATTTAAATTAATGTAATCGTATAATCTTAATACGTGTATAGCTTATTCATGAGTAAATAAATCACTTATCAAAATAATCATAAGCTATTAGTTAGATTTAATAGTTTAATATATAACTATTAGTTCAGTATAATTTAGTAACCAAACTTTATATACCTTTCGTAGAAGCATATTTGTACAATTATACATAAAGAATAAACGCATAACAACACAATCACCTATAATGAATTAATTATTCATATGTTTCGTTTCTGCCTTCTCACGATAAAGATATAAGATGTATTATGATTTGTTGTTTTAATTCATGGATTAATATAAAGTCTTAATATAAAAAATTAAATATTTTTATATTTTTATTATAAAACGTCTAAAAATATGCCAATTTGATGTTTAAATCCATCCTACGGTGAATGTAATTAATATAGCTGTATATTTGCAAACTACTGCATAATCATTTATTTAATATATCATGAGATATATCTAATTTATATAACAGACACATCAATTTTGAGAAAGCATGCATTATTATTTTTATATTTTAGGATAGCAAATAATAATACTCAAATCAGGTGTTACAGTAAAATATTTCTGAATTATAATCACTAACTTAAAATTCCTAAACACCTTGTGTTTTTACACATTGTCGCTACTAAATTATATATACATGGATGTATAAGAAAACAAAGATTTAATGATTTACATAGCTCCATATTGCAAAATGTATATACCAGATGATTCAACATATTGGTGTAATTAATAGAAGTTTACCAATAGAAATACATCAGAGCTTTAAACAAACAAAAAATATATGGTATTATATAATGAACATATAATTCTAGATTCTAAACTTGTATCATAATTTTATAAATGACTTCTATCAATATACGATAAGGATCGAACTCTACTACGCTTGTGCGAGAGCAACACATTGACATGGCTATGCTAACGAGCTCACTTCAAATTGCTTTGAACTAAAAAAATTAGTAAATAGTTTTCTTTTAAAAACCATTTCTATACAAAACAATATCAATTTTGGAGATGACGAAATAGATCTTAACCGATAAAATTTAAAACAGCTAATGTTGTTAAAATAAAAAATATTGTGCCAGCAGATAATTATGACCGCATTCTTAGTTAGAACGAAAAATAGTAAATGATAGTACTAAAATCATAACGATAATAAAAAACACTGCATCTACCACACGTCTGGTATATTCTGTTGTGACCACATCAACCAAACTTTGCGAAAAACTAATTTTAAAAGAAATTTACACATGTCAAAATATTCACAATATTAGTAAAAGAAATTCAAGCATTATTTATATTACTAAAAATCTTGAGGGACTTCAGATAAGTACTATTTGGTGTGAAAGAAATTGCGTAGCTGATACTGGAGTTTAAACAAATGAAGAAACATCATGTTTGCAACGGAGAGTAATTTATTTAACGTAAAGAACGCAGAGAAACAAATTACGAATAGCAAATTTGAGTTTTGTCCAAAGTAGTTATCGCAGTTATATGCGATTTAAGGGAAATTATCATCCTAGGTTTTTTATCACGTGTATATACTTAAAACAAAATAGATGTCTCTTTGAATGCTTTTAAAAAAAATTTTTTAAAGTGTCAGAGGTGTTGACTTAAATGCATTATTATTGATTGTAAATGGTCAACTTTTCGTTTCTTTTAAGAAAGCAGCGGAAAGTCAGGTCTATTATGCCTTTTTCACTTTGGTCAATGCATCCTGATAAAATTACAGATGGTTGAGTTAGAAAGTGAATATTGTTAGAATGTTAAGTTGTGCCTTTTCAGAAAGTCGCGATATTATTGAAATTTTTTCCGATACAATTTGTAGGAATAGAGCGCAAAAATTATTTTAGAAATCTTTATCATTCACCTAGATTAATTTTTATCCATTTTATTTAATATTTTAACAAAAACTTTTTAAAAGTTAAAAGTACCTAATTAAAAATAAGAATGCACACAAACTTACCTTGAAGAGCATGTCGCTTACATCTTTCTCTGCCAAAGTATTTGATCGGCATTTTTATGGTAAATTTGATAAAAGCGGTCTTGAAATATCAACATTTTTTAATAAACTTGAAATCGTACAAAGAAAGGTTTAAAAAATATAGAATGCAACATTAAATTTTTTTTTCTTAATTTATAAGCTATTTATTAGCGTAAATTGAAGCATATAAAATCCATTTATCTCAAATACCGTTCATACTACGCACTGAATTACCTTTATCTCATTGCAAAACTGTATTAATAGAAGATGAACTATTAGTCCATTTTGAATTTTTGATTTAATACTTTGTGAGTGTTTATGAATTAATAATAGCATAAGTAAACTATCATGTGTTTACGTTTAGTGTAGGTATCTGAGTTTTCACTCTGCGATTGTGTTATTTATTGCACGTATAATTTGATACTCTAAATTTGTATCATAATTTTTTGGTAACATTTTTCTGTATGCTAATTAAAAATAGTTTCATGTTTGTCTACCGTTTTCCGCCAAAATGACAAAAAGAGCACGATACGCCATACATTTCAGTGATAGCAATAACAAACGAATACCAGTATACATAACGTTTGGAACCTAATTCGATTTGAGTTTAAAAGCAAAATGTAATTCTGCAATAAAAAGCTAAATAAAGAGATATGAACTTTTTTATTTAGAATAAAAAATAATTATAAATTTTGTATCTAATATAAACGATATTTTGTTATATATTTTACAGTAATTAGTTATAGGACAAATAAGAATTTTCAATAACACAAAAAATTATTATTTTGTTTTAGCGGGAGAATTTTTTGCAAATGTTACATAATTTTTAACACTAAAGTTAAGGAAATAACTTGTGTTAAATCTATTTTTGTTACTTACGAAATAGTATGATTGTTTTACACGTTTTAGTGTGCAGTTTTGTTCCATTTCTCAAAAGTAATAATTAATTTTTTCTTATTTTCATTAAAAACAACAGTTTATTTTATTGCAATCGAAAAATATATGTTCATGTCATAAGATAGAATTCATCATTATGTATTACACAAAACATAAATTATTATCCTTATAAAGTTTCACCCATTATATATTGGTATAAAAGTGTTGTAGCTTAAAAGGAAATCCATGATTTAAAATTATATATGTCTTCTAATAAGTCAATGGGTCTTATACATGTCTTAATTTTACCTACCTTCATAATTGGGATAATACTGTTTGTATAGGCTGATATAAACAGTATAATAACTTTTCGAATAGCTTTTAATATGGGGGTATCTTTTACTATATATTTAGAATTAAAGTATAAAAAAATTTTTATTTGGGTGAAAATTTGACTCTTTCCAACCAGGCATCTCTTACAAATAATATCTAATCTTATTCTCATATTGGCCTATTAGTACCGTCAGTAGAACATTCTATGGGTTTTGCCGAAAAGATTTTGGTTTATTTGATATTGTGAGATTTAAATAGCATTACCATATCTTTGAAATACAACTTGTTTCTGCAGCACGCACAATAAAGTTTTAACTAGTGGTTTCTATTTTAAAATGTCACTAAAGACGTTTGTCTCGAGCATAAAATCTTTTCTTCTAATTTACACTTAGAAATGATAAAAAACCTTAAGTAATAAAAGTCATTTTGATTTATTTTATTGGTAAGCTTATTACTTATTACAAATACAGTATACAATTTAAAATAATATGTTCACTGTAATGTGACCATTTATTAGAAACAAAATGATAAAATTTAATATCTATTTGTGAAAGTACAATTGTATAACTTTTTCTCATACCATTATTTTAATTATATGTATTTGAATATTCAATGGAAGATACTGCAATTCTTAATAATTTAGATATTACTTTGTGAAGTTATCCCAATGGAACATGTTTTTCAATAAACTGTTGTCTGTAGCATTTTACACAGGATTAATACTTTTTCAGCAATTTTTTATAGTCAGTATGAACAATATTTTTAGTATATATAAGGTACCTACAGTTTCAACCCATGAGATAAACCCACTTTTGCACGTCTTGGGCTGCAAGGTTAAAATTTGTCAGTAATGCTTTTAGCATCTAGTGAACGCCGTAGTGGATTGATATACCGTTCTTTGCGCCACAAGCTTTAGGCAAATTATTCTGCAGTAGTGTGGGAATTAACTTGTAATCGTCCTCGTTCTAGAACGATCACTACTACTATCTTATCCATTTTGTGACGTTTACTTTTAAAGAATCGCATCAACCAGGCGGTAATTTACTTATGATACATAGTGCTTTAGCGTTCGATACATTCTTAAACCTGGTTTTTGTCAACACCAACATGATCTATAATTTTTTATAGATATATGCAATTATCATTTTAATTTCGACCATTACTGGATTGTTGAATTCGAATTTTCCCAGACAATAATCAGTAATGGATCTTAAATTCGTGATAAATATATACTAACACTAGTTCATACAGATAAGCCTTCTGCTCACATAGTAAGTATCAACCATAGTTTATGCAAAATTTCAATAACATTTAGTTACACTTAGCGACAACTACAGCGTACTAATCTTCTAATAATAGAATAATGCCATCCTAGCACTATGTCTAATCCTGAAATTTAAAGTAAGTTTTATAAATCTCCCGTTTTGCTTACACGTTATATAAAAGGGGACAAAATAATCATCATGATTTATGTAATTTTACTAGCTAAAAACGATGGTTAGAGTTAGAGAAAAAATTGTAAGCGTACACCAGGAAAAATGTTTTTTTCCTATAGTATAATTTCTGTAGATCAAGCATTTTCAATTATTTATATAAGGTTTATCTACTTGCATTCAAGTTAGGTAATTTTACGTCTAATCATACCTTAAGGAATTACCTACACGGTCTTAATTACATTAATAGATAATTAGTTATATAATAACTCGTCAGCAATACACAAAGCACTAATAAGTACAACTAGGTTTCTCAAACCTCTATGAACTAACATTATGTAATAACAATTTAAATATCAGCATAACACATGTTGTAATAAACTAGAAATACTATTTTGTAATGTTGAAGGTACTTTATTAATGGTTTATTCTGTGGAATACCCTATAGTTTATTTTAAGAAATTTTTTTGTTTAAAATTTATACATTAAAATAATAAGCAACTGTATTTTGTAAAAATACATGGAAAATAAAAATTATGGTTAATTACACATACTATATATTTTCTATCAGCTCACTGCATCACCCTGTAATTTTTATACGCCTGTTTAAATTACCATACCTTTTACTTGTTTTACTACTGTGGTGAATGAATTTACTAAAATATAATTATATCTTGCTCACTGAATCATCTGAAGGACTGAATAGTCATCCACTCAGAATACACATGCGTCTACCAGCACTAACATATTAAATTCATATCAAGGTTATTCTCATCACACTTCCTTCTATGATCAACCAGCATGCATGTCAACAAAATCCTTTCCTAAGTAATCTGAATTGTAGCACTCTTCCTTGTGATCCTCGGCCAAATGCGATATCTGATCAAAATAACGGTAATACAATTATGTGGCATATGAATTTCCCATTATAATTGAAATTTCATATTTCATTTGTACATTTGTTTAAATCTAAATACTAAATATATGTTAATTTGATTTATATAATCGAGCTTTAAACTTAAAGAGTTTTGATTTTTACCTATAATTATATTTATTTTGACGAAATTTATAAGGACTCCAAACATGAGTGTAATAGCTGATATATAGAGTTAAAAGAACTTTTAAGGTCTTATCTACTAAATCAAAAACCTTAAACATATCTCTTGTTAATTATGTGCAAGACGAATACAATAGTTAAGAATGATAATAGTAACTTTTGATAAATTCTGGAATACTGCGTAATAATTTTAAAAAGTTTTTGTTGGACGGGGATATATAATATTTCCTGAAAACATATTTGGCAAGGTATCTCTACAATAAGCTAATAAATGAAATTAAATACACACATATGTATTTAATCTGTTAAGGTTCTTACAAATAGTATTACTTGGCAATAAAAGCTATAGCTGATTCTAATAGCTTTCTATTTTACTGGCATGTGCCGTCAGATGCAACAAACTCACAATGTGATTTTATTACTTTATCGGTAAGCCCTAAATAGTCAATATTACATATATTTTAGTTCCAGCGCTGCACATAATGGTTTTTATACACAATCTAAATTATATTACAGTTTCCTATGCCACCTGGGTAATGTAATGTTAGAAAATTGCGATATAGGGGGTAAGTTTAATCTTCCCTTATATTAATCCAAACAAGGAACATTGTCTTTAATTCCTTTTTAACGCATCTAAAAACTCATTTTCTATTAACTCGCCTTCCGCTTTTATAATTTTTGCGTCCAATTTTAGTTTCGGTAACTTTTAAAATACCTTCTTAAGAAATAAAGAATATATAAAAGTACCACCAATAGACCGCGAATCGATTATTACACGAACAGAACAAATGAAGCAAAATTCCTTATTCTTTTCAATTAGCGCGTGTTGCGATTTTATTTTCCCATTTTTGAAATTGATTGATTTTTACCTTTATTCATCAACGGATAAATAAATATGAGATTATTCTTAGTGTAAAAATATAAATGCCATAAAAAATAATATACCCTTAATTTATGATTCGAATTTTCAAAAATGCTATTCTTATTGAAATTTTTTACGATAACATCTATTGTGTCATCTACATAAAACTTAACCTAATTTGCAGATGTTATCTACACCTGAATAAGTACAGTCAGGACAGACCCCACATTTTTCTGTTTATCTAAAAGTGTTCTTCCTTTTAGTTAAACGTCTATGATGCTTTTCTGGCACGAACGTAATTTTATAAATTTATACAATATAGTATATTTTTCATTTTAAACCTTTTATCTACGCAGTTACACGAATTATGTGACTAGGTTACAGCATGACTGGTAGAGTTAATTTTGCATAAACGTATGAATTATATTTACACAAAACATTTTAGGTTTCGAAATATTTCCCTGGCTCATGTGTATTTTTAAGTTTTTTTTAAATAATCTAAGTATTAATTTTAAAAAGAGTAATTTAGTAAATATCTCTTATTTACTTCTATTTTCTTTATAAATGTGCCGTATATAATGCACTTGTATATCATTTTTTAAATAGTACGCCGTTAATGCTACACTCGACACGCATAGATTACTCAACCGAATATTTTTATAAATGTTTATATTTATTAGCGAGCTCATGGCCTTTATTATTTAATGCTTAAGAAGTAGTATTAAGTCAGTTCATTTTATATAATTCTAATACAACAGCTAAAAAAATTGTATCACGATTATTTTTGCATTTATTGATGATTTTTCTGTGATATGTGCAAAACTCTGGTTCGAATTTCGTATTAGAAGGCGTTTTATACGACCATGCTTTTATACAGTATAAACCGTTAACACTTGCCTATTTGTGCATGCACGTTTTAACAAAAATACAAATATGTAGTTGTAACATTATTTATGCTATAAAATAATTAAAAAATGATAAAAAACATATTATAACACAGAAAGTGCCAAAAATATTCACACGTGTGTTCAGTTGAACAATTTTATAAAACATGCACAATCACGAGTTAGATTTTGTTCGCTAGGTAATACAAATATTTTATATCGCTTCATGTACAAAAACCTTAAAATTATTTAGCTAAATCTAATCAGCAAGGTCAATGTTTCTTTTTGAATATTTATCCAGAGACTCACTTACGAAAACCATGTTACGACTTTTACACTCTTTCATGTCCCTGCATCATCGACAGGGATTGCCCTAGTGCACTGAGATCGCATGCACTCTTGTCACACCTATCCGCCCTGGTAGGAAAGTAACTCGTTATGGCAATTTCTGCTGACTTCACGCTAGTGTTACGTGGCTTTTCCTCACATAGGAATGAATTGGTAACATGTTCACCTTGGTATTCTTGATGGCTCCATACCACCCTCCACTGAAGGTTCCCCTGAAAACCTTCAGCGACCAGGAGAGCAGCGTTGTCGTCCTCCTCTGTCACCATTTTGGTGGCTTCAGATTCAGCCTTCCTACGCCACAATTTTGGTACTTTTTTAGACTTAGCGTATAGTGGTGTCGCCCCTCGCCTCGGAATGTTTAATACGATTTAATCCTATCGCCTGTTAAATCGTACCTCCATTGTGGTTTAGTAGGTCTTATCGCCGTACCTTGGATCCTTTATCAGTTCGTGCAATCCTATGGCCGGGTCTGCTCGTCGGCAGCTTGTAGACGTATTTGTTATAATATTAGATATCCGTTATTTGCCTACAAGGGTCCCCAAACCCTCCGCTCAAAGATGTTGGATGTTTTGATTATGTCCTCGGGCATTGCGTAGCAACGTTGTTTTGTAAGTCGGCCCTCCGTAACCATCCTGGTTCCAACTCCACCTCGTATCCTGATAGGCATCCATGCTGTGGGGTCTCTACCTACCAGACAAGATCGTAGTCTTTTCCGAGGCCGCACAAGCGCGTTTTTCAGAATCCCTGGATCACAATGTGGTCCTATTTAGCAGCATCTAAATATACGTGTTTCTGTCCAAAGGTCGTAACGATTTGATTCCGTTTGGGTGTATATTTTACGATGTCCGGATTGCCGCAAACCTTCCTTCACTCATCAACCCTCCTCCTTTATACTGGCTTGGGACAGTCACCACTATCTTGGTCCACTCTTGCGAGTATCGGGCACCTCAATAAGTGGGGCGGAGTTACGACTTTTACCTACTCTAGATACAAGTTTTCGTAGTTTCTTCCTGTTTCCTTTTGGGAGGCAACCACATTTAATCTTGGAAATTCTATCAAATTATTAGTAGCGATAAGGTGTGTTTACAGCGGCTAGAGACGTATTCATCACGGATCGATAATTAGCGCTCTGGAGGAATTTCTCTTTTATGGGAATTACCGCAATAATACTTATTTACCGATGAACGACGATAGTTAGCTAGAAGTGTGTGTATATGATTATGTCTGAGTATAAATCTATATTTGAGCGCTTGGAGTCTGTAATAACATATGGTGGCAGGGACGGTTTTTATTGCCACATCAAATATCTCTTTATGTTCAGTGGAGCCACAGAGGACTTTTTTAAGTTTCTCATAGAGTTTCAATTGTTAGCACTAGCTAAAAATTGGAGTGAGATAGATAAGGCACACCATCTTACATTATACTTTAGATACAATGTACTGGATTTATTAAAATAAAAAGTGCATATTTCTTTTTACTTATAAAAGATACCTTTAAATCGACCTGTCAAAGTAAAACAGGTCAATTATAAATCAGTTTTAATACGCTTAAGCTGTCTAAAAAAATTCAAAATCCAGCATGTGGTGGCACTAAGACATTTACTGAATTCTGCATAAGAGCAATTAAGCTGGTCTGTAAGGCATTATTATCTATCAATAAGGATGCAACTCAAACTCTTATAATTTTTTACTGTACTAAATCTCTACTACAGAGCGTTAAAAGAATTGTGATGGTAATAAATTCTCCTACACTAGACGGACTTAACCATATTTTTTAAAATCCTTTGACGGTTACTAAGGTAGTAACAGTTCCTTTTTACTAAATAAGTCGCGCATTTAGTCTCAAACAGCACTGTTCTAAATGTTCTCTAAGAATCATTTCACGATAAAATTTAAAACAAATGCATCTTGTTACAATTTTTAAAAAAATAGATATTTGGCGGTCATATTCGAACAAAAGTTTGTTAACATGATTAGTAATGCCAGTGAAAAAAGATTATTGCTGCAATAATTTACATTTGTTTTATTCGCTGTGTGTCTTGCAAATTTGATAATTAAACTCATATTTTACTATTAATATAGAGACGTGCATGTAATGCATAATTCGATGATGGCTCATCGGTATCGATAATCAAGAATACCATAGTCATTCAAGTAAAATACTAAAAGAAGTCAACCTTATATATTCGGATAACTCTTCAATCCGAACACTTGGAATGGTAAATGTCGGTTTGGGTATTAAAAACTATAATTTCCTGTAGCATATGCTAGACTCGACAAATTTGGTTTATGACTACATTTTAAAACCCGATTTTATATCACATCACAAAACTCTAATGGATTGATACCGTAAAACACTAATATGCAATAACTTAGCTGTATCTTCGACATCCTCAGGTAAGTCTATAAAATTTGCTAAAGTAAAACCTTATTGTTACAGACTATGAGATGAACTTTTTTACATTCTAAGCAGGAATGCTATGTTTACTTTGTTGTTAGTTTTGAAAAAAAATTTTAACAAAATTCTTTTGCAGAGTGATTCGTTGTATCAGTAGTTCTAGTACAGATCTACTAATAATTGTAAAAAAAATAGTGATCATGAAACAAATAACTTAAGTTAACTGAATGCACTAACAGTCACAAAACAGTATCTTATACCATTAATTAAAGATATTCTACCAATATTAGGGCTCAAAAATGTGTGTACGAGGATTTTGGCAGATTTTACTCCACGAGAAATGCAAACATACTACTTTATAGTCGCACTATTTAGTAAATTCGAATTTGTGCTTGGGCTTTTATGCTTTTTGCGTCTACAACACTCTTTAAAAGAGCCATGTCACACTCAATTTGATTTCATTATTTAACTTTGTCACGTTTATATTGATAACACTATTCTATTAAACATCTATCGAAGAACATTAACGCCGTCTACAAAATAACATTAAACCGTTTACAAACTTTCAAAACACAATTAACACAATAAATGTGTTTTTTAACATAGTTTAATCTAATACTTAGGTTTTATTTCTATAGATAATCGAGTAGATCCAGATCATTGTAAATATCATCTATATTGAATATTTATAAACTATTTTTTTTAAACAAATGTAAGCTCTTATTAGGTTTGTTAACTATTGTAAAGATTACACAGGAAATCTTTTCTGAGGTTTCAAAACCATTAAACAAAACTCTTGAACAGAAACTGTATAAACTCACAAAACAAGCCTTTTTATCTATAGATAATTTAAAAAGAAGACTAAAAGCATACCTACGGTTAAAATTAACTGATCTCAGCAACGATTTTATTATTACTACAGACGCTTCAGATTTGCTATAGCATCAGTATAGTATCAAAAAAAGAATACGAAAGGCAGATCATGTTTCACAAGTCGTGTATCTAAAAGAAAAAACATAAAAATTCAACATTGACAAAACATGTGTTAGCATTAGTCCTTGCAGTTTAGTGATTTGAACAATGTGTGAATAGTAAATAAACAATCTTTATATTAATGACAATTTACTGACCGATCTGAAGATCATCAAGGATTTGCATGAAAAAATTGCAAAATAACTTTTTCAGCATAACTATAGCCTGCTTATACTAAATAAACCAGGTGCAAATAATATTAGTGCTGATTACCTTTCTAGAATATCTTACATCACAAATACAATGTTTGACGGCTTTATAAAGCTGTCAGTAGAAGCATAAAATTAAACGCGACAGTGAGAGTCATATTTTAGTAGAATAGTAAAAGCAATTGAAAGAACATTTATAAGGGAGAAAGTAGGTATACACTCGAATAAGATCCACTGGTGAAATGTTGATTGTGTAAGTTCAAACGAAATCTCAAGTTGGCGTTCTACTCGTGCTTAGAAAAAAATCCTTTAAAAGGATTTTTTGATGAATAATCACATCTCGATCTCTTTAAATTGTTTGCAGGGCTGCAAAATCATTTAATGTAGCGTGGATACCAAATTAAGACTAGAAGATATGTTACATCTTTAATATATCTCAGATATATCCATGGTTATATATAACAAAACTAGGTAGATATAAATGAAACTATTGTGTTCTTTTGACGTCGTGGAATGGAACATCATAGGATAAAATAACAACATATAATGCTAATATATAAATTATGTGTGGCATGGATTTTTTTACATAATATACCATCACTATATCCCTCTAAGTTATAAAAGCTAGAAAAATTTGTTTCATAATTTTACATGAGATCTACACTAAATACGGTAGATCTATCAAAATACATAGTGATAACTGAAACATTTTTTACCGGTAGTAGGTCTCAAGCAAGTAAGCAACACGACTTTGCTCACATACATTACGCCATACCATACTTTAAGTAACAGTGTTGTATTAAGGTTGAATCAAACACTTAAAATTATATGATTAAAGCTACGAAATTAAAAACACTGTAATAAATTGTTGTAAATCCTCGTTAACCAATGAAATATTTATATAAAAGACGTGTGGGACTCATAACTTTTTTAAATCATGTTTGGCCATATGTCTAATTACCCAGTTAGTGTACTAGTTGCAGAAAATGGATATCCATCAAACAACTCGTATTAAATGTTTTAACAGATAACTTATCAATCAGCCGGAATACAGAAACAGATATTATAAGTAAAGGAAACAAAAAGTAATCAAATATGTAGGCTAATGCAAAAATTATTAGAGCTAAGACGTACATTATTATGAAGATATTTGGCACTAATAAATTGATAAGATGATCTTTAGTAATGACACCATGTTCCTTTTACTTATAAAATAAAATTAAAATGATAATATTATATAAAAAAAATAATTTTAAAGTTTACTGCGAGCCTATTACGTACTGGGGGAAGGCCGTTTCAACAGCGATATTCTGTAACCGATTGTTTATTACAGTTAGCTACTAGTGTGTGTATTTGATATGTCATAAAATGAAACTCTATTTATGCTCTATTTAGGCTTTCGATGTTCATTTTACTGATAGGTAATTATCACAAGGCACAATCATGAGTACTACAGCAATTTATAAGGTCCTAACTCATCTAGGGGCCGGCATTCATTTTCACCGCTATGAAGCGTACGTATAACCTCATATATCATATGGTAGCACATACTAGTAATTTTCTGGCTTATTCTTGCATAACTTCGGTTGTCTCCTAATGATTATACATTACTTAGTTCCCCTAGTCAAGTAAAGATCACAAAGTTGCTCCTGTAATTAACCTCACAGATTACTACACTAAGAACGGCTATAAGCCACCAATTAGTATGTAATCAAAGACTGCGCAGTTTGTCAATCTCGTAAATGTCTGGAACTAGTGAGATGTCCTGGGTCGGCTCAAATTAAGCTGCAGGCTTTAGATTCTGGTGTTACTAATATCTAAAGTAAATTGCAGTTGTGTTTAAACTTTTAGTGTGTCTTCAGAAACGCCTGAAACTATCCACATAACCAAAACTTGTCGCGAACAAAGTACATGAAATATACGCAACAATTATCCAGGAGGTAATTTTTATAATTTCAATGTTTCACATACTATATATCTTCCTGATTAATAACTTTTTAATCAAATATTTTAAATCATTTTAAAATATTAATGTTAATATTTTCGTTTAGTTAAATTGCCGGGAATTATTGAAATCAACGTCACAACATCAAATATCCATCTCAGTAAATATCAATAAATCCACTGTTTTTTATTTGTCAGAATTTATCTTGCATTCTTGTCATAATAGAGGAATAGTCTTAACATTTAACAAAGTAAAAATCCGACAGCTATTAAAATTATACCATTGTATCTCCTATAAGTTTTCCGTTTCTAATCATATTTTATTCATATTCCCAAGATGTATCGATTTTGGATATTATTTGATACAGACCCCTAATCAGTGCGTACAAAGATTAGGGCTTATGTACAGAAAAATAAGTCTATGTTAACAACCACAATATACTTTTTAATGATCATTCTAGTGAATAATTCAAAAATGTATTTTTAATTATAATAATTAGGTTACTTAGAAAATAATATAATATTAACGTTTTTACCTGCTCGAAAGTATGTTTGTGTGTGCATTATAATTTTATAATACAGAGTTTCCCAAAAAATGTGAGATTATCGCTTATTAATGTGTTTTATGAATGTTTGGCACAAATAAAAATCTTAATAATTATTTTAAAATAAATAATTAATATTTTAGTAACCCATAAAGAATATTGCATTTATATTCCTCCGTTTAAAGTACTTTGAATGTAATTTAAAATCTTTTGATAGGAGCTGTCACAATTGGTGCTATTGATACAGCCTTTTTTAGTAGAAACTAGCTCATTTAATTCCTTTTCAAATTTAATTTCTGCTATGATGACATAGTTTTTGGAAGTAAAAAAATCGCTCAATCGGATTCAAGGGCGACGGGTATTGCTGAAAAGATAACATTTTGGGTGAGAGTGACATACAGTATTATCAATTTTTTCATAGTGGTGGTTAATGACATAATTTAATATAAAAATGTAGTCAAAATTATCCATTGATGTGCACGTGTCTTTTAGTACCTTTACCAGCTTTTGAATTTTTGCTAATTAGCTACTTTATCATGATTTCGTCAAAATTCATTCCATACTTATTCATTAAATAAACAGATATATTTCGATTTTAGCAGTTAAAACAGATTTTTGCACGGTAACTTCACATGTTGTACAGTTCTTTTATTGGCGTTTGTGGCAACAAAAGTCAGCTTGGTGGAAAAAACCTAAATTCATTTATCCTTTACCTAGTTCCAGTTTTCTAAGCTCTTTTTAAAATTTTATCTAGATTATAGGGTTGACTAGCAATTTTTTTTAGGCACTGAATAGGTAGTCTTTAGACTCTAATAAAAACTTTAAA
Organism: Pempheris klunzingeri; assembly: GCF_042242105.1. Classification (NCBI taxonomy): domain Eukaryota; kingdom Metazoa; phylum Chordata; class Actinopteri; order Acropomatiformes; family Pempheridae; genus Pempheris; species Pempheris klunzingeri. The sequence continues at coordinate 44,637 of NW_027254971.1, forward strand.
CAATTCTGTCCACTGTATTTATCTTATAATAATTTCACGGCTGTCATATCATTCTTGTAAGTACCACTAGTATTAATGAGCAATCGTTACCAATCCACTTAAATATACCTAGCATTTATTTTTATTATAATTTTAATCTTCTACCACCTCTCTGTTTTTTAATTTCAGTTGTACCTATTTTATCAATCCATTAAGGTTTTAGGGTTGAAAAATATCCAATTCTGATAAATCTCGTTTTAATTTCTTTTAGACATAATGGTGTGAATAGTTCTCAAAAAAATTTTGAATTATTCATATATATGCTGAATTATTATGTGCATCGAGAACAATACTGAAAATCTCCAGGAACCCGCAAGCAGTATCAAATTTTTGTAAATACGGCTATTTTATACTCAAAAAATTTATTAATTTTAGTTTTAATTTTTTCTCATTTACAATGTAAAATGTAGAGTCGTTACGTTTGTAAACAATTTGAGCAGCCATAAAAGTAAAAAACAGTAATTTTAGGACATATTACACTAGCTAGCCTATTTTTAGTACTGCGCTCTTTATTGTTAGATTTTGGTAAGAACTAGCATCAAATTTTTTTAGATAATGGATCTTCATATCTTAAATAGAAAATCACACATATCAACTCTTTATTAATTTACCTAGTATTATCTAATAAATCGATGTTACTTTTTCCACAATATTTTAGTAGATCCCATGAGTTTAAGACACGCATCGATATTAGATTAGTGTAAATTAGCCAATACCATTTCTTTTCTTTTATGATTATTCTCTAATTGGCAATGGCATTAGCAGCCAACTCTACACCTTCCATAAACTTATTGAGCTTATCATAAAAGGTTGGTTGATGCTGAATGGTTTTTCTTCTACTAAAGGTAGCTATTATTTGAATAGCAGGTTGACATAAAAGATAATTCCACGTTACACTTGATGGAATAATTCAATTTCCATTAGCATACACAATACCTTTGTTGGCAGTCTATTCTTCATGGTAGCCTCTAGGCGTTTTCTTAAACATAGCTGGAGGGTTAAGTTTGCATTTTCTTTATTATGACGCATGGTTTCTTTTGCCCTAAAATCTTTTTCTTTTGTATTTTGAACAGCTTATATAAGGAGATATTTGTTAAAATATAGCTAGATTCCTTTTAAATTCCTTAATATCTACAAACCTCATTATTACATTAGCTCTAAGAAAAAGCTCACTTTTTTTCATTCCGCCTTTTTATTATAGAAGTTAAACCCATAGATATAACCAAACTTGCTAGACATACCTAATTTTTAAAACTAACTTATATAGGTTTATTCTTTAGGAACATATTTTAAAAAAGTAAAATAAAGTAACTGATTTTTTGTCAAACAATTAAAATAACTTTGTTGAAAAAAACCATACTTCTTAAAGTTACCATTGATCTCGTTAAGAGAATCATGGTTCTCAGCTTTACCTTCTTATCACTTTTATCAATAAGATAATTTTAACTAACATAAATACAACATTTTATTTTATTAAAACGCTTCAGCACTTTAAATATTTTAACGTAATCGACTCCAGAATCACGAGTAGTCGGCCAGTACAATTTTTTACGTGGTAATAAATGATAGCTTGAAGTTATTATAATACCAACTAATGACTCTATTTCGGCTAAAATAACAACAAAATTATTATCATTTCTTTGCATTACATAAAGATTTTATTGCTTAATAATATGAGAAATGTATTATCATCTAAAGAGGTTTGAACATTATATATGAATCTATAATAAATAGTGATATATATACATATATCACTAATTAAACTATCTAGCCTCTATAGAGACTGCTTATAGGTAAGAACACACGATAATGTATCCTCGGGAAATTCTTTCTAGAAACATCTTAGATTACTTAACAGTTGTAGTAATCTTATTTTTTACACTTTAATATATTACTTGTAACACTTTGACATGTGCTGAAGTTTTCTGTAAAAATATTTCAACGCTGTGATTTCTGAATCCTCTTATAAAATTATATGTTTCGTATGTTAGATTGCTTAAACTATTAGAAGCCAATATGAAAATTTCATCAAAATCTCTAGAGAAAAGTTCAATATAATTGATGACTTCTCTTACTTAAAAAATCTCTCAAATTTCACGACAAGGATAAAGTTAACGTATGTTTTCAGTATCGTAAACGATACAGTGAAAAAAGCATTATCGCGTAATGTATAATAGAAAAAGTAATGAAAAATCTGTTTAAAAGGTAACTGGTCACATGCTAAGCAAAAAATGTTTTGTACCATACCCAATTAATTAAGAGAGAAAAAAGTCACTGGTTCTAATCATACTGATCATTATATATAAAGCTTTATATTTCGTAAAAGATTTTTCATATCAATTTAAGTTTAACAAAAATTTTAAATCAAAGTAGAATTAATATGTTTATAAAATGTAACTAAGTGAGCTTGGCTTTAAATTTAAAATAAAAAATATCGGTGTATTTTTTTGAATACTTAAAACCTTAATGAGATTGCTTGTGGATAGCAAACAATTTTTCATTTTTTCCACATATACCAATAATAATGTGATTGGCAAAAGTCCATGATTATAACAGCAATACTGAAGAATATCACGGGTAACGTCTTTAAAGTCAGGCGACTCAATATTTTTTTAATTTTATTAATTTTATGTTATGACTATGAACAAGCTTGCTAAATTTTTTGGCCGAATTAAATTCAAAATGCACTAATCATCGTAAAGGCTCCCTATTTTCAAATAATTATAAATAACACGATATAATTTTATATGGAATGTAACATGTAATATTAATTGAAATTTTCTGATAAGTTAGTACATATTTACAGAATATTTGTATGACATTATAAAAAATTCGTAGTATAAACAATAATTGTCGAATAAATTGTAAATGCTCGTGATTTTAGTGATAATTCAATATAAATCATGTTATTAATAATTTAGTATCACTAACAAAAGCATGTAATCATAATTAATAGTTTTTAATTAATCGGCTCTTTTAACTAGATAATATATTAGCTATGCGTTTAAATACCTGTAATATTTTTGTTTTTTACGAACTGCCGAACAAGTACAGTATTGGTGACTAATCAATCAAAATTTTCTTAATAATTATGCGATATTGTTTTTTGATATACATGGTCTTATCGATATTGTTACAACGTCATGTAATAAAATTATTAAATGGTAGAGTGAAATATATTGACAACAAAATCTATTATTAAATGATTTATAGGAAAATATATGAGCATTCTTGATAAAATATTATTTCACAGTTAGATACTATTTTAACAATAATAGATAAATTTTGTTAGTATTTTAACTTTGGGTATTTGACTGACAATATATAATCAAAAAAGTTAGTAGAGTAAAAACCTAAGTGTTTCTTTTAGAATTAGTCAACTCATAACATAATCTTAATTCTAATTTGGGTAGTTTTGGCATTAAAATCGTATTTGGATAATAAATTTATTTTACCAAAAGTCATACACATTAAAAACCACGTGACAATATATTTATTTTTAAGTTTCATTATACATTTCAACTACATGTATACTGGGATGGATAAGAAAATAGCGAACAATGTGAACTTTATTGAAGTAATGTACAACACATCCATGTTGCATGATGAAGTCAGTAAAGTTGTCTTCTACATAAATATTGTCAGTATATCATTTTTCGTAGGTAGTTACAATGTCGTTGATCGTATAATTATATCAAAAACCATTCATAGGTTAAAATATAGGGTAGTTAGAAAGTTTAATTGTCAAAGAAAAATAAAATCAAATTTTTTTATTTAATTATATGAATATTTTGGTATGGTTATTGTAAGAATTTTTATTTGATAACAAACTATGCTCAAAATATAAATAATTTTATAGTTAGAAGAATAGGATTTGAATTTTGTTAAAATTAATTCTGATGATATTGCTATCTTCATTCACTCCATTAAATATAGTTCAACCAAGTAATTTATAAATTATTAATTTGAGTTTATAAAATGTATTTATGTGTAGTAAAGAAATTGAAAATCTTTATTATATTTTTCATACTTTTTCACAAATAAGTTGTAAAAATTTGATAAAGTCCAGGCATCCCATCGTCAATCGAAATTAAAATGAGTTTCATACCTAGTCATGATCTAATGAAAAGTATGTTCTATTTATTGAGTAAGATTTTGTGGGGACAAACGGATGCTAGTGGAGGCACTTAGAGTAAAATTTTTTCATAAATTTATGATAAATTTTAATTAGGCACAAAAAATAAATTATTTGATAAATTTTATCAAAAATAAGTTTATAATCGTTTATATAGCGTTAAGAAGTATATAAGTGTAAAATAGTTACAACTACTAGAAATTTCTATATGTATTCGTAGCATCAATTTCGCAAAATATTAGAGTTTCCAGAATTTAATTTTGAAAGTGCACTTTATTTAGTATCAAATGAAATATTTTGTTTTCTGTGGTTCTAATATATGCAATAGACATTTATACACAAGTGTACATTATAACAAACCGATGTGCCCTAAAGATACATAAGAAAATTTCTAATAGCATTAAAATTGACAAAAATAGATTTTATAAATATGAAATAATTTAGACCCAATACAAAAACTAATAGATACAGAGTTCTTAACAAGTACAACTATCAAAAATGATGAATAATTATACACTATATATTTTAAGATAATTTCAAATTGGACCTTTATAAGTTAGGCTAACGGAATAGCGTCAGTACTTTGAGCAGTAGTAACACTGTGGGGGTGTATTAAAAAAACTTCAAGTAATACATAGATATATGAAATAAATTTTTCAAATATTAATTTTGATATACTTTGATAACGGAATCGTGTCAAACTTCAAAATTAAACAACATACATACATGATATATTTTTATTCACCACAAGTAAAAATGGACCTTATTTAGAAAAATTTTTTAGGAACAAAGTATGAAATTTTAATAATATATATAATAAACTTGGATTTGATTAAATAATGTAAAAAATTTTTTAGTCGATATAGAGTTTATTAAATTAAAAGCCAAGATATAGGACTTCAAAAATAATTGATAGGGTGCAAATATATAAAAATAGTTTTTTAATTAATTAAAAATTTTATTAAATTAATCTGTTATTATATGAACGCTTTTAACTATAAAAATCAACCCTATTAAGTATAAATTGATTAAATTGTACACCTCATTTTAATCATTTACTAGTTTTTTATATAACCAAAAAATATAATATCGAGACCATTTTAAAACCTTAGATACATTTGGTAATGGCTAATTTTTAGTTTAGAAAAATTAATAATTAAAGAGTTTAGTTTGAAATCATCTTAATGTATTTATATAATGTACTATCATTCTATAGATTGAGGATTATATCTATCTCAGAATTATAAATAGAACAATTCCAAACAAATATTAGCATTAGTGATAAACGTGTTAACAACGTATTTTTTATTAAATAAACAAATATAATTATGAAAATAAAATTTCTTGTAATAAATTTTATATTATTATGAATTTTGCAGTTTTTGAATAATTTATGATTCCCAGTAAGTCAAATTGAGTCATATATTTAATCATAGAATATGTGCGGCATGCTCATTTTATTAATAAAATTCCATATAGTTTATATTATTTAATTGGTTAAATTATGGTGTCGTCTATGATTAAAATCCAATATAAAAACCGCTTTAACATTTTAATTGAAATCAGTTCATAATATACAAAACAGGCTTTATGGGAATCATAAATATCCTCAATTTAGGAATTCTTGGTTTACAAAATCATAATAGATAAAATAGTACTGCGCATGCTTTTTCATTAATTGCACAATGTAATTCCCAATTTAATATATAACTACTGACGTGATTTTTTATTTAGAAAACTGTACGTAATTACCATAGTGTTATACTAATTTTGGATTTAGGGGTTTCATAAGACTACACTAATGAGTGTAAATGGGGCAGAATTTGTGTGACAGGCATTCTGAGCACTAATTTCACCAAACTCTCTCGCTCAGTATTTGTAAAAAGATCCTAATTTCAGATTAGCGATCTGTTAAATTTAAGTAATTTGGTCTATGTTATATAGGCAGTGGTTCCTAGAATGTTAATTTTGAATGTTAAACTTAGGTCATTTGGAATTCAACCGCTAAATACACTTAGAATGGTGTTATAACAAAAAATGCAATGTTAAGAATATTTTTGTCTTTTTAAAAATAACACAGTGTGAATTACTATAATATTATAAACTTCTTGGTATATTAATTTGTGATATAGATAAAAATTCTTTCATTTACATAAAGCACGAACATACCTTAACTTTCTAAGTCATGTTTAAGTACACAGTGTGAGAGTTAAAATATCTGCAACTTATGTGGTGACATTGTAATCTACATTTATTTGTTAAATCGTTAGAATGAATTACGAATCTAGGCGTAAAAAATAAACTTTTCTAGATTCAACTATTCCCAAGACTATTGAAGATTGTTTTTGTATGTTATGACTGTACTGACCAAGTGTGAAACTCTTGGTAGAAAATTTGTGTGCAACTCATGTTTATTTTTGGTTTGTCAAACGCATTACATATTATTATGAGTAATTTACCATTTTAGTAGTTTAAAAAATACAGTTTATATTCGTCTGCTAAAATCTTTTGGTAAATAATCCATCTGTGGCTCTTTATAGAAACTAATACAGTCATTTTCTGGTTTGCGGTTATATGAAATTCTCCAGCATAGCGCTTTTAGAGACAAAACTTAAGATGTAGAGCAGCATATCTAATATAGGTTGAAAAAACTACAATTTTTTGTAAATCACAACTATTCCTCTAAATATCAATTACATTTCCCCTCACGCTTCATATTTGTTCCCAATTACTAGAAAAATTCATTTATCACCACTCAGTACCATTTTAAATACCCGAGTAGGATATTTATGTGTCAAAATGAAACAAAGGAGTTATGTTATGTAAAAATAGTATAAATCTTAGACTGTAGTATGTCATTTGTATTTGACTATGAGAGAAGATGTTTTTAAAATATTCTTTTAGTCACTCCTAAATTACTTAATGAATAAAAGTTATTATATGGTTTTTTTGCTATTCAAAATGGCATAAAATAATTTTGAATTTTAAATCTAGTAAAGCATTAAAAACAAAAATTTTTGCATACATCTATTGTTTATAAGCTCTGACGAAAAGCACATAAGAATGTGTTAATCAAGCATCTAAAGAATTTTCATGATTTTATTTCTCTATAAATAAAAACCGCTGTATACATGTATGTTTTATTGATAATTAAAAGGTGTATATATTTATGATGTAAAAATATCATTCTTTATTGCATATTAAACAATTAAGTTATTACTCTATCCACAGTTATTAAATTTTCATAAAATGGAATAACGAAAAAATTCAAAATAACGAAAATAAGAACTAGTATAACTGGATTCTAGAATTTCAATATTTTAAATCTAAAGATTAGCAGAGCGGCATTTTAAATTCAAAAGAAAATTTAGCATCTCACATATCAAAAAAAAATTAATTCAACCGGCTATCATTATGAGTCGTTTTATAGATGCCTGCATATTTTGGCTTGAAATCAAATTGATAAATGATACCAAAATACTCTAAAATAACTAATTAAAAGCTAATAGGAATCTTATAACGAGTAAAATAAAATTCGATCTTTTATCAAAAAGTTTTTTTTATTTACAGGGTTAAGCCTCTGGCGCAGCTTATTCGGCTGTGAAGTCCAAGTTAGTCAGACTTGCTTCATTACACGCTGTAGGCACTGCAGCGGAGTTTCTGTTTTTGATCATAATACAGCCACACGACATCACACACCAGCTCTGACTTATTATTCTGCGGTGGTCTGGGAATTTAACCCACTAAACATCCTCGTTTTGAGGCGACCACTACTCCTACCCTATCCATCTATTGGATGATGGATCTATAGGATTCACCTCAACAGAAGCAGGAACTTACTATCGTACCCTAGTGCATTAGCACTCGATTTCACCCTTTCATCAGGCTTCCTCCCACTACCAGCATGTACTATAATTTTTTATAGAAACATGCAATTACCATAGTGTTCCTACTAACTTCGGACTGGGACACGATAAACCGGAAACAGTAGGCGGCACCAAGACTCGAACCCGTGACCTCCGGGTCAGCAAGCTAAGCCCATACCACTAAGCCATCTGTTGGCTCTCATATCAAAAAGTTTAGTTGATTTAATGGATAATAAAAATCAAACAATTTAATTCGTTATTCGGCGATCATAAATTATTCTTCATATCTTAAAACATCTAGCGAAATCAAATTTTACAAAACTAAATTTTAGCTAACATTTTAATAGTAATGATTTTATTTTATATAATTTTATGGCCTTAAAGATATGTTTTTTTAATATTAGGGCATTGTTTAAAGAATTATTACACATGTTAATATGTGTAAGAACATTTTATTTTAAAATATAACAAAAACCTTGAAGTACTCTTGATTAAAAATCCTTTTTTTATAATTTTTGGCATTAAAAATGAAATATTGCATACTTTGCATATCAATCTAAGTATTAATGTAGAAGACGTGTTTTAAATTCCCTATCATCGTAGTATAACTCAATTATTTGCTAGAAATTATGATGCGGGGTTCAAAAAAACCTAAGTGCAATAGATTATATATTATTGATCTGATTTTTAAAACAAAGGGCGCAGATTTTTAGAGGTACTTGCTAGAATATTGACATCGTATATATTGCTTTAATTTAAATGAGCTATTTATACCAAATCCCATTTATCATTACACTCAAATAACTTTTACGCCTCATTATTCTATAGAATTTTATTCATGACGTATTTGGTTTGATTATATATTCAACAAGCTCATTAAACATGAATTATAAATACGACTTTGTGTAAACACTTAATGTAGAAAGAAATCATGATTTATGTTTTTTTATTTAATTTTTTATATATAATCGCAAACATATGCATAACTGAAATATTTAAAACATTGCTAAAAAACTATATTTAAATCTATTCAGTCACGAAAATACTTTTCACGATAATGAAATAAAGATGAGTTTTTAAGTACCTGGAACCAGCACTATTTTGATTATTGCTTTTTTTTTCTGCTCCTATACAAGCGTACCGTGTTTTTTTCATAATTATAGCTTAATTTAATCAAACCAATCTAGTATTATTCATAATTAGTTCAAAGATATACTATATTTCCGTGTAAGAATGACCCAGTTGCATAAATAGATCTATTTAGAACCCACTAACTTTTAAAATTATTATAATTTAATTTGTGTTGTCTTTGTAACGTTATGGAATCTTAAACTGAATTTTATAAAATAAAAACACAGTGCTACAATATTTTTATTCATAAATATTCACGAGATTAACCTCCAATATTTTGTGGAAAAAGTAATACAATATTTGCTAACAAGATTACCAGTACAATCTGATCCCGAAATAAGAAAAAGTTTCCTCAATTAAGATTTTACTTGATAATTAAGGTTCTTCAACATTTGGTATAACATTTTAAAAAATTTCTTTTACAATAAAAAAAAATTCGAGTAATAAAAAATGGAGGTTAAAACATTAAAGTTTTAATTTTTAATAAAAAAATCCATAATTTTTATGTTCCTCTATTGTTTTGTCGCAATCAATTCATAGTACCGGTTTTAAAATTATGTAGTTGAGGATATATTCTGATGTTTTTTGCATGACTAGATAAAAAACCGTTATGAAAGCGAATTCCTTATCGTCTATGATCTTCTCGTTTTGAATATATTTCGTAACCGAATCGCTGCTATCTCCTTCATCATTGCTATGATTATCATAGAAGGTCCCTAAAATGGTATCTTCAACAATATCCCAAACAACCAGACATTCTTCGTTTTTCTCGTGCTTTTTAATGTTATAAACTACAATTTTTGAGGTTTCTAAAAGAATTTAGTATTCAAAAATCAGTCATTTCTCTCGGATACAATTTAAGAACGTGATACTGCATCCAACATTGTGGCTCCTTATATAGTATCATCTATTTGAACTACTGTAATTTATGTCAGATAATTGTTTTTATCATCCAATTAAATAGATGATTTTAACTCTTTTATTACCTTTAATCAAATAACTGTATCAAATAAATCATGTTTTTTAGAAAGAAGATTATATCGCACTTTGAATATTACATAAAAATAGCACACAAATATGCATTTCCATTTGCAGTGCTATTTCTCTTATTTTTTCCTGTATTTCTTCAATAAAACGAAATAACCAATTTTCAAAGATACTTTTTAGGATCAGTGGTTTTTATGAATCAACATATTGATACTGTTGGCTTTCAGATTCACTTCTCTCAATACTCTTGATGACTCTGCCGTACTATTATTTTATTGTAAGCTATTTTTAAATTTTTCATCAGCGTAACTGCAACATAAAATAAATACAGAACGTTAATTTCTTATTTTACACTCGTTGGATGATTCATTTTTTAACGAAACTACTTTTTTGGCAGAGTTTTATATAAAAATGGCATAATTATCACAATTAACGACATTGTCTCTATCATATCCTTAGGTAAATTATTAAATGTCGGTCAAAATCTTTCTGCATCTCCTTTATCAATTGATATAACTTCGCCTAGAGAGTTTTAAATTTTAAAACAAATTTTTTCTTTAAATCTGCTAAATTAACAGTTTGAAGAATCATATCTTTATTATAATTCTTATTTGCTCTTACATGCAATAAATTTTAAAGCTTTTCCATTTTTTGGGTAACCTATTGCTTTAAAAAAACGAAATATCTCATACGCCTCTGTATTTAATTAGAACCTTGATGTCTCATTAGATATAAAGCAACTGTGGCATAGGATTTTCTTCCTTTTAATTTTTATTCGGTTATAGAGTTTCTTAGGAGATACGATATTTCTCACAACAAAATGCAACCATATATGGATATAACTACAAATCTTTATATATTTTAATCTTTTAATTTCAATGAAATTTTCTAGCCACGCTTCTTTTAAAATTTTTTAAGAAATTAAAAATTGAGAATATTATTCCTTAACGGTACGATGTAGAAAGCAACTAAAAGAACAACTACTTTAAATTTAGGCAATTTTTATATACTTTCTTAATTAGTTTTTAATAATATTCAAAAAATTTTCATGCTGAGGACTTGATTGTAAAATGTTATAAGAATCTTGTTAATAATTAATTTATTAGAACAAATATATTAAAAAATATCAATGAATTGTTTTAATTTAATTAATTTTACTTCACTCTGAGGTTTATTAAGTTATAAATTTTCATTTTTATAATGATTACTATTTACGTAATCAAAATTTTTTAACAGATGTCTTCTCCACCGTTTGAGTTTCCTAAATAAGGGGTCGAACCGTATAACAGAAGTTTTTTAAATATTAGTCGTACGTCACGGAAGCAATTTATTTTCATTATTTATAAGTTATCACCCCATTTATTTTATATATCGAATGCTTTATTATGAGAAAATTTGGCGTTTGATTAATAATTATAAACGTGTTTATGTATATTAGTTATATAAGATTAAAACCAATAAGCAAGCTGTTACTTTACCACGTAAAAGGAGCCTACCCGAATATTCAATATTCTTGATCTTATAACACTTCAAAATAGGTTACAAGTTTTCGATATAGACATAATACACTAAAAATGTTTGTTTTTTCAATGCATAATGAATCTTTTAAAGCATGTCTAATTAACTAAAATTTTATAATATAGTATATTAAAACAAGAATTCAAAATGTTGACAAAAAAGCTTATATATAACAGAAGCAGATTGTTTTAATCATTAAAAAAGATACAAATATTTACTATATTAAAATTTCAAAATACGAATAATTCTATATTTAAGAGAATAGCTTAACCTAATAAGAAAAACTAGAATATCAGAGGACATAAAATGGCGATTTATATAAATTTAAAGTTATGTTAATGAGATTCATAAATTCTTCACAAAATGCATATTCTACGAAACTAATAATATAGGCTGTAATAATACTGAATTTATGTACTTAATGGCATTATTAAGATGGTTTAACATAAAATTCAATTTATTATTTAAAAAATATATAAAATTATTTTTTCAACAATGGCAATAAGAAAATTACATTTTGATAGACATGGCTATTATAACAATAAGAAAAGAAAAACATTATCTGCACTAGACACGATACAGAAAGTTTGGATTCTGCAAAAAAAGAAAATTTTAAATATTATATATAAAATTGTAGATTATTTATTCTACATTTTAAAAGTGATAAAAAAATAAATACTTTAAATTATAACTAGGTAGTCAATTTCTTGGTAAAAAATGTTAAAATAATTTATTTTAAATTTATTAAAAGTATTTTTTATAACTAGGATCATTAAATATCATTAATTTATAAATATGGAAATTTATATCTGTTAATTAAAATAAATAATGCTTTTTATTTAAGTAAAAACGTAATGATTATAAATATGCTTGAAAAAAATTATTGTAGGTGTAGGCTATTATAAAAACTAGCCTGCTAACTATAATACTACTTAAATGTATTCTGTATACTTAGCATTGTTTTGTGTTGACCTATTGTGTGGCGCACAGTATATCACGGATTTTTAGTTTTTAGGAGAGGAGGGGTATAATATAATTACTAGTTTTAAGTTCCCCATTAAAGTTCCAAAGTATTCAAAACATGGTTAATAAATCTGTAAAATACGTTTTATAAAAATATCACAAGTCATATACAATATATATTTATTGAGACAAATGATTTTTAAATTTACTAAAATATGCAACGAGATAAACATATAATTATTAAATTAGTTTGCCTTATGGTATTTATGTACCTAGAAAAATTCTTCCTATATCATTAGTTAATCATTGAGGAAACAGTTTTTTTTGTTGTAATAAAATAAAAATGTTTAACTACATTAAGCCAAGGATCTTAAAGATCTAATATAATTTTAGATATGTACTATCAAATAAATTATTCCTGGGTTTTAATTAATATTATTGATAAGTAAAATCTAGTTTAATTAGGCAATTGTTGTGACAAAAGTCCTTACAATAACTATGAGACAATTAGAAGTAATAAACACAGGAATAACCTAAAATATGCCAAAGTGTGACATTTTAAAACAATTTTACTAGTATCATAAATTAAGTAAAGATAATAATGTGAATTAATTAACATATGAAATAACGATCAGAAAAACGTTTTTAAAAATTTATTTCTTTTTTGTTATAGAATATAAAGTTAATCTAAAATTATAAAATTCAAAAAATTACATTTTAAAACACATGATGGTTATAAAGTTTCTAGAATATCATAACTTTTGAGATTTATATTAATAAATATCAAATTCTTATTATTTTAATATGTGCCGTGATCTTATCCACAATCTGCTGGCTCAATAGAATAATAAATAGCTAAAGATAAGAAAAAATTATGTAGTGATTTTTGCGTAATTTCAATTTTCTTAAGATATAGCGAAAAGATTTAAATTTTTTTGGTAACTTACACTATTTCACTATCGGTAACTGTTAGGATTCTTTAAAGAAGATCAAAAACTTAATTTATAGTTATCCGTATCTACTTTTAAAGTCTAAAAAGTATCATAGCATTAAAACTTTTACTTTAATAGATCTATGATGTGAATTAAAATACACTAGCAAAATACCTTTTGTGTTTAAATTTATAAATATTTATTATATAATAGTTTATAGATGAAGCGATTCTTTTTGGATTTGTTGAAAATTTCAAAATACAATTTTGATATAATAGATTAAGTAGGATAAGAAGAAATTTTTTTACTAAATAAGAACATTTTTTTGATCAACATGACTAAGAGTTTTTGATTTAATATTTTACGTTATTTTTCTAGAAATTTACATATTAATGTTTGCTATGCATGAGTTTTCATACTTATTAAACGCTTTTAGAAGGAGACTTGTTTAATTCATTTATATTTCAAGTGAGAAATTTACACCGACCATATAATATAAAATACAACGGTTACTTTTAATTAATCTATAATTCTATTTGTGGACAAATAATTGTGTTCAAATAATTTTATAATTTCTTCGCTTGCGATATAGTAATGCAGCTTTATTAGGAAAAATCTATCGTTAGTAAAATGATGACTCAGTAGTATAGGCTAATATGTTCTAACCCTAGGATTGCATTTCATACTACCTAACACTGTTTCTTGTCGTTTATAAATTGCAATCCGAAATTATTATGAACACTACGATTATTGCATGCTTTGATAAAATAATTATGGACTATCGTGTTATTCAAAGGCAGCCTGAAAAGGAATAAAATTTAGGTTATATTTGGTTATGATACGACAACTTACTACTGCTTTATTGAAATGCCTTCTATAGTGGCAAATATAGACAAAGTATAGATACGGTTGGACTTTACCACGCGAAAACGATATTTTGTGAGTTAAAATATTACACTTGCCAGGTATAAAATCGGTGTCTGAGATTGAAAATGACAACAATGATCTTAGAAAAAGTACCTAAAGCACTTGTTATACCTAGTCTGACCAACGCAAACATCGCATTTAAATAAAATTTACAAGAATTGAACTTGTAAATAAAGGTAAGATACCTTTTAGTTTAGATGTCATTGTTAGAAAATTACAAATTATTTGGTTTATTGACGACTAAATATTTTAGTCACTGACACAATATTTTTTTTAAATATGGTTTTAAAAAATACCTATTAATTAGAAAACATAACTACGTAAGCTTCATGGGGCATTGCTTTTATTTTCAACTTTTAAAGAAAGCTTACTTGTGGTTTTGACAAAACTATCAGACATCAATTCAGCGTGAAATATTTGAAGATTGCAACATATTCTTTATATTATTTAACTTATTTTTATTTAGCTTTAAAACAGTTATCATTTTATTGAATCTTTTTCTGTCTTTTATTAATAAATTTTCATGTCACTAGCTGATTTAATGAGGCTTACTTTATAATAATATACGCTTTATTATTGTTTATAATTTTTTTACAGGTTTTAGTTAAAAATAACCAATAATTATTATTTCCATAGAGTATTAACACTTTTTAATTGAAGCAAAATATTTATTACTGTGTCTTGTCTAATCCATCTTATTCTAGATGCTGTTTAATAATAATTCAAGGAATATACACTAAGTTAATCATATTATGTTTTTAAGCTAAAAGTAACTCTTCATTTAACTAACTACAGCTTTTTTAAAATATGACCGTCATCTTTTACTTTAATACTATTTACTTAACTAAATTTGAGATATTTCAATCATGTAGTTGTTATATATCAGCAAATACCTGTTGTGATGCATTTATGAATTATTGTAGGATTTAGAGTCTTTTTTGTGAGATTTACACTATCATAATGAATGCGGATGTGTATTAAAAGTATTTATGAATAAAGAAAGTACTAATGTTAATTCATTAAAAGTAATTTAGATATCATAATAAAAATAATTGAGGAAAAGCACAATCAAAATGATATAAGGTGTTTATCTTTTAAAAAATCGCCGTACGTGAATTCACTGAATATGCTATTTTGTACAAAAATGATATGAATCGTATAAAAACAATAAAAGATGGTTTAATCGTGAAACATTACCTAGAAAAAATTAAAAAATGAAAACTCTCACTGTGCGAAAGTATTATTGTGTAGTCGGTTTTTATAGAAGTCTATAAGTTTACGTTTTTAGTCTATGAAAGATATATTTAAGAATGTAATTGTTTGAGATATACAATAGATAGATTAAATTTATAACTCTAAATAGTAAATTTTTGATTATAATTATGGAAAAAACATTTATAATAATATAAATAATATGATTTAAAGTTTTAAAAGGACTCACTATGTAACGTGATATACAAAAATTTGTAATATTCAATAGTAAACTCAAGTAATATGATTTATCAACATTATATGGCAAATAAAATACAAATCGTGCAGAAACTGACATCATGGCAATCAAATTACAATTTATATTAGAAATATGAATTCTAAAAAATTCTTTTCACAGCACCCCGAAAAACAGTGATAGTAAAAAAGTCAATAGGAGTAGACTTATAATGTTAAAAATTACAGAATCCCTCCAAAAGTAAAAATACCAAATATTAGGCTCTATCTTTTTTTAAAAAGTATATTTATATGTTTTATTAAAATTAATACCAGAAATAAATGGTTACAAGTCTAAATACTTAAGTTTAAACGATAGGACTAAATTACAATTTGTATTAGATAATAACGGTGGATACATTACTATTTTCAATAATATACATGCTGTTACTCTAGTTCTGGTTTAAAAATTAGGTTTATGCAGTGTTAAACAAATTTTTTGTAATGATCTAGGAAAGTACATTAAGTGAAATTTTGGTATTAAAATCAAATGAATTCATTATTGTCATTTATTTAAGGATTGATATATACATTACAAAACTATACTTAATATGATTTAGCAATATAACTGTAGAGATACATAAATTTAAGAATTAGATGCTGTCCGAATTACCAATTCTTAAAAATATTATTAATTTTGTTTAATCTCTAACAATAAAATTTTAATAACATCAATAATAGTGTATTATAATTGTACTATATTAAAGATTTTAGCCAAATATAACAATAGTGCTTATTACGTCAGGACTATTACAGCCATTTTTCTCAAGTAAAGTTAAAAAACGTTTTGTGAAGCTAACCTTTATATGATAGTTTACAACAACCCTTACGGATTTTTTATTTTCTGGCGTTTACAAACAATGTTTTCATTTTTGAAATGGACATCACAGGTTCATGAGTTTTTAATGCGCAGACATACACTCTGTTATCATCATAGTTTAAAAAGTGGAGAAGTTAGATTATTAATATATGCTATTGCATGTAAATTGCACTGTTACGTGCTTTAGACCCGTTTAAACCACTTTTTTGTCCTTCATATCTTTCATCTAAATCTTGTGGAGTAAATACGGTAATTTCATTCTTTATAAAAAAACATTGTTACATGGAAAAGGCTTGATAGTAATATGGAATCTGTAGCTTATGTTTTAGGGCACGGGAGTATTTATCTGCTTTGTTTAGATTATTAAAATAAAATCTACTTCTTATAAATAGGTATAACTAGATGCCAGTGCCCCAAAACGAGAATACTTTGTGAACCAAATTCCCACAGTATTGCATAATAATAAGCCTGCGTTTGGAGGTCTAAATTTGACTAACACTAATATTGTGGTAACGTATTTTAATGAAATAAAACTTACTAACTTACACTTTAAACTAAATTTTTGGCGCCAGGGTTTAAGCCTTTCACAAATTTTATAAATAGAACAAGACCATTCTAAAAATAGGTTTTTCCAGCGAACAGAGATTCATTTAATCATGTTTGATTGTCTAAACAAGCTTAATATCTATTATTATATCATTACAAGTAACATTTAATCAACCATTAGTTGACTATCATCAGTGAGCATGCAAAACTTCTGAAATATTGTCTGAAGAAATTTTTAAGATACAAAGCATTGTTATTTTTTTAATAGTTACACTATCGTGACATTCTTAAATTACTTAATTCTGTCAGGAACATGCCGCTACCTTATTCAGCCGCTGATACAGGTTTTAAGGTGTTTCAAAAAAACTGTCGTAAAACAAACCTTGCAGACAATATATATTAGATTAAATTGCCGGTTTGATATTACACCATAACGTTCAATATTTGCATTACTGCTAAATTCTAAGTCACTCTAGCGACATTTCCAAAAATCAACGCAACTGAAAATGGTGACAAAAAATTAATACTGTACATACAGATATTTTGAAACCTTTCCTATAACAATAAATTAATATAAAACCTAAATTAATTAGTAATATTACATTACAATAATTAATTTGTATTGCAATAGGTTTTGTTACATAAAAATTTGGAGCACAAATTGCAGATAAGAAATAGGGAAATAAAATTCTATAAGGTGTGGCACCGCTATGTAATCAAAGCGCTCTAAAAGTATTTATTTTTATGATTTTTTCACTTTATGGGCCGTGTTAGGCCTTTTATATTTTAAAAAAAAGAAGCTTAAAGAGGATGACAGCTGCTAATCCTTTGAAAAAATTTACATATCAACATATAGATCATTGAATTTTGTCCCATATTTTGCTCATTTTATGAAATGTATTAACCTAATACATTCCTTATTGTTTAATATCGTCATTTCATTTTTTAATATAGTTTTTCTTTTGTAAATTATCGTCACAGGTTTAGTAAGTTAATTTTTTATACCCTGTATCCTATTTACCAACAAAAAAGGTAGTGTACTGGCAATAAGTCAAACAAAATGATAATGTAACATCACATTAAACATACAAACTGTTGCTTTGTCTATCAAAGGGCGTATATACACACTAGCTTATGAAGGACAAGGCTGCAAGATTAAAAATAAATTTCTGAGTACACCTAAAACCTTTGTTTCTAGCATTGTTAAACATTACTTAAAACAGGAGACCAAATGAGTGCAGATGAAGTAGGAAAAAAGAAATTAACTATCTGATGACTAGAAAAAAACAAATTCGTTTATGGATAGATAATAACTGCTTTGACTCTTAGAATTAGTTTGTTCAACGTATTCAGGGTATATTTTAGTTGTCTGTAGCAAGGTTTTGTGTTGATATATAATTATTAGATGTTGATTACACTTTTAAAATATTCTTGCCTATTCCTATTAAAAGCAACACTCCCTGAACAATTTGTCTTTACTATACTCATGCACATAAGTATAAGGAATATGAGCAGCAAACCAACGTGAACCATTTACCTTTTTGATTAAGCCCATTTTAAGACAATAACAAGACTAAGAAGAAAAAAATCTATGTTAGGAATAAGATCCAATTGATCAGTTTCTTGTGCTAGAAGCAGAAACATATCTATTATTACTACAATAAATACAAGCCAAATCCTCTACTGCGTGATATTTTATTACACATTCAAAACAGCAAAATCTAAATAGTTTTTACATAAACAAAAACATGTTTTTTATAAAAATAAACTATTAATCAAGTTCTAATGATAGAAAATTGTAGAGTTCATCATTCAAAAGTGTTGGATTGTACAGGATTTATTTTTATTATCTGCTCCACTATTTCCTATTTTCCAATCCAATTAAAAACTATTTTACTAGGTTGAAAAAAGTATTAATAGACAATTTTATTAAAATGCAAATGAACTAATGGTTGCTATTGATAAAAAGTGCAATAAAATAACACCAGAAGATTTTTAAGGATGCCACAAAAATATTTTTGTTTATTTCAACAGATTAATGAACATTGAATCTATTAAATATTATCTATTCTTCTTTTTATTTTTATTAATTCTTTTTCCTTTATTTTATTATCGCGATATAGTACAAGACGATAACGATATTGAATGCAAAGGCAACGACTTTTAGTGAAAACTACCTCATTATCATTTAAACTGTTAAATTATTGCTAAACAAATAAGTTTGGCCCCATATGAAACTTTTTAGCGTTGTAATAAGAACAAAAAATAAAATTTGATTATAATATAGATTTATTCTGTGAGATAAACGCAATTTGGTTTTGAATCAACTATTTAAAATATATTTTAGTACTAATATAGCTAGTATCTGCCCACAAACACCATTTTCTAACCATTTAATGTTAATTTTTTGCTAATTTTGTACCATTTTTTTCAATTTCATTTTAAAAATTCAAATAATATCAAAATAGTCACTTTGCATTGTCATTGAGTGACTACAATATATAAGTAAGCTTCAATTTATTAGTATATGGTACTAAAAACCTTCATAAGCTTCTCGTTGAGATAAAAATTATTTAAGATATCCCTAAAAAATGCAAAAGATTCTGGGCACATAATTCTATGAAAATTATTAAAAGAACTAGAAATATACGTAGGACAACTTACGATAAATACAAAAAAACATGAAAAAATTTAGATTTCCATTTAACCTATAAATGCACCTAGTAACGCATGAATTTTTATCTGGTTCTTAACTTATGCTTAGAATATCTTGTAACGCCAATTATTTACCTGAAACATCGACGTTTTTTAGTTATATTCATTCATTTGGAAGATCTGATAGCAAATTACGCTAAGGATGATTTTAAAAATAATTTTAAACCATGTTCTTGGTAAAGGTATTACTGGATTAGTTACATCATTAGGGTTGTTTATAATACGCTAGTGGTCTAGTTCAATTTTTTAATATACATATGTGGCTAAGGTTTGTAGCAAAACAACCTATGGGAGGTGACGAAAAAATCATTCAAATAAATTATTGCTTTCTCTGTAAAAGAAGAAAGTACCATCGATGTCAATATTCAAAAGTGGATGCTTAGAAAAGGTCTATAAATGTTAAATATCTATCAAACTCAAGCAATAGTAGAGATGAAAATGATATTAAATGTGTATATCATACAATGAAAAATAATCAGTTATGAATTTTTAAGTTTTTTTGTTAAAATTCAGTACAGGCGCCTCCTGTGAATGAGAAACGTACTACTTTAAAGCAATCCTTTGACCTCAAAAAGTTACCACCAAAGAATTGATGGGCAGTGGCTTTTAGAATTGTAAAAATGCTCTATCTCTATCAACAAGATTAAAATGAGTTAATTACAACTTTTTTCAGTAGATAAAAAAACAAAAACACTTTTGTTCCTAAAATAAATAGTATAGTGGTAAAATGGTCGAAAATCAATTTATACGATAGGGAAGTCCATGTTCTTTAACATGTAAAGGTTTTGATCATAAAACCTTAAATCATTCTTTTCAATATGTAAGGCTTATTAATGTGTTCACCAGTAATATTGAATCCGCTTGTAATTAACTTAAATAAAAATAAAAAGTATAATGAATGGAAATACTGACTACTGGATATATATTAGAACGGATATTGGTTTAGGTCTATTCATTTAAACTCTATGTATTTGCTTGAAAAATTTTACAATCCGCTTTATCACATTACCTCATGAATTAGTAAAGTTTATTATTTAGTGTAAAAGTGCCTTAATATATTTCTGTAAATATAATATTTGAAATTAGTGTGTCATTATTACAATGCAGTGCAATAGGTATTTACGTCTTCAATTTTTATTTTATTCAAAAAAGTATAAATATAAAATATCATGGATTGAACGTACTACATGAAATAAATACTTTACAGAAATACACCATTGTTCTAGTATTTTTCTGTCTAAATTTACAGTGTAGCATTAACATAAAGATTTACTAGCATGGAAAATTACAATTGCTATGATAAATCTTATATTCCTTTCACAAGAGTAAAACTCTCTTTTATTGTGTAAATGCTACAAATAAAGTCGAAAAACGATTCTGCAAAAATATTTAAATTTTACCTTAGTAATTTATAATTTTTTACCACATAATCAGTATCCCATATGAAAATATAATTGTATCTCATAAAAAAAATTATCCAAAACAAAAAAAGTTTTTTTTCAAAGACACCACTTCTTATGTGTTATTATAAAACACTCTATGGTATTTTATTATTTATTATTCATAACTTGAAAACTTTTAATATCAATTTAGATAAAAACAAATTGAATAGTATAAGTATTGAAAACATTTTTCAAAAAAGTATTATAATATACAATTATTTTTGTTAATTATTCAGTATGATTCATGCTTATACCAGTTAATTATCATTGTAGCATATTTTAAAAAATACATATGCTAAAATCTCATATTTTATTTGTTACGAGTGTATATTATACCGCTAATTACGATTATAAAGAGAAAAGGGAAAACAAAAGAACAAGATACTCAAGATATGTATCAAACCGAAAACTGATGAATTTAGCTAGTTCACTTTATTTTCAAGTAATATTGCCGAATTATCATTTATTAATACAACAAATATTCGGACAACAATTTTTATATTAAATACTAATGAAAATATTTGGAATTAGTGTACATCCTTAATTGAATAGTACTATAATATTAGCTCGTATTTTATCTCAAGTGAGAGTTTTTGTTAAAATTTTGTTTTCAATTATTTACAAATGATTTTTGTATTGTGAGCTAAATTTTACGTAGTAAAACTGAATAAAAATAATCAGAGATATTGAATAGATAGAGAAGGATATTTGTGTGGAGGCACATGGTACATTATTACCGCAATTTTAAAAGAAAACAAAATATAGTGTTAATTAACACTTTTTTTATGAAAGAAAGATCGATCTTGCTAACAAACTTTGTCAAGTATTTGTAACACTATCACTACATACTAAGTCTATTATTATTTCTGCCCTAAAGAATGCTAAAATAATACTTATATCAATATGATGATCAATTTTAACACAAACCTATTCTAAGCATATTTTCTCAATTATTAATAATCACGCTTTTAAACGTGTATACAAATTTTAATTATTTCTCGATTACATAAGAATATAAAAACTTAAATTTTATATACATATAAATTTATTATTACAAATTAAAAATTATTTTATAAATTAATTTTTACATCTATAGTAAATAGTCTCGTTTCTGTTTGTATTGAATTTGAAGCATATGATTCGTAATTTTCTTTTAATTTTTTCAGTATTTCGGTATGAATTTTATAGCTATAAATCAAGTTTAAGTAATTTTCATATATGTATATAAAATATTTTCGATCATATGTAAATAAAAAAAAGTATTTTTATTTTAAATGTTGCGTTAGTAATGATTTTAACAGATTTTATTATTAGTGGGAAAATATGTTTCAATATATTAAATAACGTGAAAAATTTTTTTTAATAAATTTACCACAAATCGAATTTATTTTTTAATTTATTAATTTCAATTTATACTAATGAATCAGCTAATAATCACATGAATAAAAGTTTATATACCCTTTTGTTTGATAAAAATTCTTACAAAAAAATAATACACTAAAAAATATCTTTTAAACTAATATTTTAAAAATATATAATAAATATTTTGATCTTGTTATGTTTGAGAATGAAAACATATTAAATCAGTTACCTCAACGATACAATTATGAACATTTTGTTTTTATTATTAATATTTTTAGACAAATATAAATGAAAATTTAAAAATATTCAATAAAAAAGCCCAAATATATTTTTTAAATTTTAAAAATCTGCTAAATTACGTGATTGCCGTATGATGTTTAAAATATAACCTTGATGCAGTTAGGTGCATAAGCAAAAGAATATGCATATTTTTAAAGCTTAGTATAGTTATTATATATGATAGATTAATATGATTTTATAAACAAGTATGATTCAAACTATTTAGTTTTCAAATAATAATATTAAGTTTATGCTACAATTTCTTTATGAGTCTCCATTTTTAAATATTAAAAACAAATTTTTCAATTGATTTAAACTATTAATGATGTTTTTGACTATTTTATTTTATAAGGTAAATTTTTTAATAGCGGAAAGAAAGAGCTTAAATATTTCACACATGATTAAAAAACTTGATCGTTATTTTAAGATAAGCTTTAAAAGATAATAAAAGGAGTTATAAATATATGTTACTAATTTAAATAAATGTGCTTATCGTAAAAAATACTTATCTCTTAGTTAAGGTTGGTTTTTTATAATTATGACTAATTAATTTAAAAAAAGCGTTATTATATGTAAGGTTTAGTAATATTATTCCGATTTGTTGTTACTACACGGTATATATCTTATGACTGATGTTATGAGTAAATAGAATCGCTCTATAAGGTATTTATAAAAAATAGTTAAAATTTTTTTATGCCAAGCTGCACCAAAAATTAGTATTTTTATATCATGTACTGCTTTTATAAGACTGTCTCCGGACGGGACTGAGAGCAAGAGTCATTTAACTTTTTTTATTATTAGATATAGCAAAAATTTTTCTTTTGCATAATGCAAAATTTTACGTAGGTTGTATGAGCAGAATATTTATAAATATAACTAAATTTATCAATCAGCTGAGTTTTCATGCTTCTAAGGTATCGTGGCAAAAACTTCTACTTTATCTAGGTAAATGATAACCATTTTGTGGTCTGATAAATAACTCAAAATTATATAAATGCGCTAAAAGATATGAAAAAGCTAAATTCCTGAACTAGGTGCAACTCTAAATGCAATTGTTTCATTTATAACGTTTAAGCTCTGGTGTATCTTATTAGATTGTGTTGTTCAATTTAATCAAAATTGCTTTATTAAGCGCTATAGGGACGGTAGTGTAATTAGCAGTTCTAATTTATACCATCAGGCTTTAGCTGATTATTATGCCAATTTGTAGGAGCTTACCACATTAAATATCCTAGTTCCAGGGTACTTTCACCAAAATACTATCAGTTTCTTGGACGTTTGATCTATGGAAATAACCTGAATGAGGTAGATATTAATTACTGTACCCTATTGCATTAGCATTCAATTCCACATATCTATCGAAGTATCTCCATGTACCAGAATGTTCTTTTATTTTTTAAAAAAGTATGCAATTGTCATATTGGTCTCACTAATATCTGATATAGTGATGCTAAAGACTGAAAACAGTTGTCGGAAGCACGCCCTAAACTCACCATTACACGATTTATGAAAAACAACTTATACTGATAAACCATCTGTCAGCACTCATTATAAGGGAAAACTAATTATCTGATTTTTAACGTATGGTTTGTGACACACAAACTTTTCATAATTTCTTCAACTTATATATTTTGAAATTTCCCATCCAATTGTCAGCATTATTTATTTACGCTGTAAATTAACATCTGTTAATTATTATCAGATTTTTTATATTATTTCAATTAAAACAGAATTTTTTTGGTAAAAAAATATGTTTCTAAGAATATTTTATTAGTTTAATTTTATTCCAAAAATATGTAATCTTATATACCTATGTATTCCTTCCCTTATATATACGAATATAATGAAATTCAAGTGGGAAATGAATGACACACAAAAACAAAATAGATAATGCATATAATTGCGTTATTTTACTTTAAAATTATTTCTAGTTTGATATCTAGAAACAAAATTGTAGCTTTATTCTAATAAATGTATTGAATATAAATATATAAGCAGAATATTTTTATTGATTAATCAAATAATGTATTTAAAAGTTAAAATTTTTAAAGTTTCTATTCGAAGTATGATTAAATAATCTTCAAATATACAATAGACAGTTATTTCTTACAAGTATGGAACATTATTGTAGTAATCTATAGACTTAGTTATTATCTAGCACTAAAAAAACTAGTTCGATTTTCTAGACTATAAATCTGAATTGTTTTTGTACACGAAATATGTTCGATTAGGATCCAAGTATTAATTTTCAAAAATGTATAATGTCAAAACGTATAGCGGAATTATTAGAGTACCATTTTAATGAATGTTATTGCAAAATCAATTTCTAAAATAGAATAGGACAGCTGTGTAAGGGCTAATTTTTCTGTGTCCTCGACTAGTGATGAGAGAACAGATTCTTGAAAGACGTTGCTGTCAAAAATGTTTAAAACTATTAGATGAATAAGTTAAAGTTTAAATTGCTTAGTCTTTCTTTTGTTATTTTAACATTTATTCTAAAAAGTTTGATTTTCAATAAGGCATTTAATTGATTATAAAGTTTCACATGGTAAAATTTTGTTCAACAGTATACACTAAACCACAACTAAGTAAATTTTTAGGATTATATTAATACATGTAATTTTTGCAGTTATGATAGATAATGAGTTATAGAATCATAAAAAATAAGAGTTATATAAAATTTTGTATATAAATCTTTGATTTTGAAAAACTTCTTGTCTGTAATACTATCAATTTATTGTGAATAATAAATTTCATCTAATTGCTTTATTATGGGTAACTAAATTTATAGAGATTCATTGATGATTCGTGATACAATATATATATATATATATATATGTATTTTTGTGGTTCATTTAAGGAGAATTTAGTGCGGTCGTTTAGGGTTAAAATCATTTTTTTGAATCTATAAATGTTGGGATATTATATGACTTGGCGTTATTTATAAGTGATATATAGATGTAAAATTCATTTATCGTATATAGGATTTTTACTTGAAGTAGTGATATATTAACTTTTAGTAGAAATCGTAAACAAGGAAAAAGTACTGATGTCACTTGTGTGATACATAAGTTATGTATGACTGTATTTCAAGTAATTAAAAAAATTACAGTTCTTTTTTGAATAATTATATGTATGCAGTAATTAGAATACCTCATTATAAAATTAGAGTTTAAACAGATTCGCCGGTCACAAATTTAGAATTGTCTGAAGTAGCTTTATGCAACATATATTATTAATTTACATCGTTATTTCAAGTAATTATTTTTAGGAATTTTATTTTTAGGACCTTTAAAATAAGTTATCCGCACTATATTTTGAATAAAGAGAATTTTGATACTCTAAATCATCTGGAGTATAAGATATAATTAGTTATAGCAAATAAAAATTTATTAATATCTTGTACAAGTGTGGACAAACTAAGGACCGTGACGAAGTACTCTGTGACCCGTGGTCATCTGAAATCACAAATAAAAATACTAGTAATGATATAATTAACAAAATTATATATATATATATATATATAAATTGAATTGACCACTAATTAACTATGCGTTTTATAAACTATAAATAATTAAATCTATAATTTTTTATTTTGTGATAATCTTTATTATAAATTAACATTTTATTATTACATTTATTCCTTAACAATGCACTGATAAAGTCTGATCACATTCAAACATAAACTAAACTACTCATTAACACTTTCACATCCTACTTAGCCTTTGTTCTGTGCTGGCAGATACTTTTAAGCGCAGTTCTTTTCGGATATTGAGTGTGGAAATTGTCTTTTTTTTTCTTCCACTTTTTAAAATATTTGTTTATTTTAGAATATAAATTAAATTTTAGAGTTATTAACTCATATAATCCTTTATAATGAGTCTTTTTAAACAAATTTAAAACAGGAAATATTTGAAATTTGATGCCAATTCTTTAACTAAGACTTGTTAGAAGGATATTTCTATGCTGGCACAGTTGGAGCTATATGCTAGACGTCTCATATTAGCATTGCTGTGTTGAAAAATAAAAAAAATTTTAAACGTTACTTTAAGCCAAACACACCATTTGAAATACAAATTTTTAAAATAAGAAACTGAAAATAAATGAAATGAATCTAATGAGAAGTTTTAACGAGCCATATACAGTGTTTACAGAAATGCTGGCCTCACAAAAGAACGTGAAAATGAAAGTTTTGTATTGACTGCAAAAATTGCGAAAAGTAACAGTTTCTTTGCCTAAGAAGAATTTATTGAAGATTTCATGGTTGATGTTGTCAATGTTGTGCGTTTTGATGTAAAGAAACGAGTAAAAGCCATACGTTTTCCAAGTGGAACTGTTGCTCGTTGCATTGATCTCATTGCCTTTAATATTCAAGAACAGATGTTAGCAACTAAAGCTAATTCTTTATTGTCTTCCCTTGTTTTAGATAAAAGAACTGATCTTCCTATAACTGCTCAGTTATAGATTTACATTAAAGGAATTTTTGATAAATTAAAAATAACAGAGCCATTGTTATCAATGAAATATCACATAGATGCCACTACTAAAATAAGTTAGTAAAACAGCGTTACAACCTGTTTACTTAGGTTGTGATTAAGTTTTGATCTATCGGAAATTGTTAAAATTGATACTGCTCATTCTTTCACATGAAAACATTACAGCCTTGTAAATCTTTTGAGCAATAAAACCTAAGATAAACTGTGACTGCATATAGCATTGTTATTCATTTTAGCATACGCTAAAAAACCTCTGCTATTCAGTGTTTAAATTAAATCATAATATTGATCCACTGGTGCTAGTAGTAAATTTAATAAGAGCAAACAATATGAAGCATAGGCAATTCTGAAATTTCTTGCACATTAATGAGAGATGCTATACTAATGTGCTTTACTACATAATTTAAATTGCTTAATTAGGGAAAAGTGTTAAAAACAAAGTGGGATTTCAAAAAACAGATTTTGTTGTTTTTTATGTATGAAAGACATATCTTGTTATTTTTCAAAGGCGATACAAATAATGAATAGGCTTGTGATATAGCATTTTCTGTAAAGTTAATAGAGAATCTAAATGAATTAAAAATGTAATTACAATAGTCTGCTCACTATCTGTATGTAGAAGTCAAGGCATTTCCATTAAAGATTAAATTATTTACTAAACAACTGAATGAACACAACTTCACTAATTTTTCCAACTTATTGACACAAACTGATACTGTTATACAAGCTTTTCTATGCAGGTACAGTTCTCATTTCTCTACGTTATACGAATAATTTAGCAGATGATTTCCTGATTTAAAATGCAATAAAAAAAAGTTATTTACTAAACTCACATTTTAATTTTAAAGTTGAGACAACTATCAATAAACATCAATTAAAACTGAATGATCTGCATGTCGACAATTTTTTAAAAAGTGTGTTTAAAAGTAAACCACTAATTGAATTTTATGCTTCTCGGCAATCACAAAAACTTGATAATTAAAAAAATTTGCACGAAAAATGTGTAAGTATTTTGCTTTGACTTACATTCGTGAGCAGACTTCCAATAATGAGCGTTAACAAATCAAATACTAGATTATTTTTAAAAGTCACAAATCTTAAGTCAATACTTATAATTACTATAAACTTTTTTACAACAAATTATGATAAACTAGTAAGTGAATGTAACCAATTTCACTAATCCCATTAAAGTCTTCTCAAGGTTCAAGCAACGAGATGCATTTTTCTAGGAAATAAATGTGTTACAAGGTCAAAAATTACTTTTAAGTATTCACTGATAACAAAAATATTTGTTTAAAACACTGTATCTTGATTATTTCATCATTTATTTTATTGCAAAAAATGTGTATGGCTCCTTAGAATCAAAAATACTTTAGATGCAGCTCTTTAATCGAAAAGTTTGCCTACGCTTGATGTGGAAGCTCAAGTTGTTTTAGGCTGATATATTTAAAAGTTACTTTCTAAAACATTTATAATGTATATGTTTGTTAAAATTAAGTGCGTAACAAAGTAATTGAGTAAGGCTTGAAAATTACATTGTCGTTTGTATTTTAAGTTATCTATAAGCGGTTTAAAATTATAGAGATAATAAATAAAGCGCGTATTATTTACTTAAAAGGTTTAAAATAGCAATACAAAGAATTCATCTAAAAGGTCTCTGATAGTAAAATTCAAATAAAATTCAAGATATGAATAAATAAATATCAATTATACTTGTATTTAAAAAATATATTTAGATCTATAGTTAATTTTTAAATAAAATTACTTTAGAAATAATATTTGTGAAGCTTACGTAAATTTTTATTATAATTTGAGAGCTTGAGAGTGTTATTTTGTAATAACGTGTAAGGTCGACAAAAAAATAGAATAATGCGTCAATGGCATATTGCTACGTTTACCATTGGTGAAATATTGAACTTGGCATACAAATAACTGCGTATTGTAATCAGAATTATTGAATAATGATAATACAATTTTATTTCATTTATGCTTTAATATATCTAAAAAGGCGCTAATTTGGTTTTTATTAAATCTTAACCTTTAAATAGTCTTCCTTTAAATTTTGAGAAAAATATTGTATTTATGAGTAATATTTACCACTCAGTCTAACTATCAAGTTATTTTGCCTAACAAAATTGGTTTATTCTATAACATAAATACATTTTTCTATCTGTATTTATTTCCTATATATTATATTACCTTTTGATTCATACAGTGTTTTATTGATATTTATGGTTTTGTATAATAGAATTTTAAAGTGTGTAGTATTATAATTTATATATTTTGGGTCCCAATGATATTTTTGCGAAAAATTTTTCATTCTAAATAACTCTGAAGATAATTTGACATTAATTTTAAGACTATTTTGAGGCAATGCCATATTTGCGAAGCTACAATGTTTTTACTTAGACTTTTTGCAACTTCAATCTATTAACATTTATATTTTTAGGTACGTTGCTTTATTTTTATCTTTTAATCCAAAGGAGTAGATCAAGTTTTCTATGCCTTATTTTATTTAAATACTTGTACATAGGACAAAGTAAAATTTGTTTGTAGATATATAATCATACCGCTTTCTTTTTTTATGTTTAGTTCGTAGCAAAATATAACAATTTAAAGAGTTTTAAAAGCATACTTTCAGGGTCTCGTATTTTTTTCATAGATCAGTTATCTGTCTGTTACACACTTAAAATATATGAATTATAAATATACAAACATCAAACAACTATATATAAAACTCAGTACTCTTTTGTAAGTGCAGGCCATATAGTTTCTAAATATTAGAACTTAACTTTAATCAATATAACTAGGACGACTGTATTCATTATGAAGCTTCCTTTTCTCTATGATTTTCATTACACACTTCATTTATATCAGTCATCTGTATTTCAACAGTGACTACTTTTAAAATTATTCGACACAGTCTTTAATGTTTTTTAATTATATTTGAACTTTATGTTTTATTTTATAGAGTCAAACGTATAATTTTTTGACCAAATATGACAATACTCTGACTTTCGTTGCTAAAAGTCGATATTATGCTTCAATTGTTTTTACTTCCTTTGTTAAACCAGTTTAAACTAGATGAAAACAGTAAGATTTACATTGATGCTGTTTTCATAACAAATATTACTCATTTTTCGCCAATAAACACTATTTTTCTATTTCTTATTCTTTGGTTTACGCTAGATTATTTTAATGTATTTATAATTACGTCTGCAAAAAAAAGACACTTTTCGTGAGATAATGAACTCTTTATATCACGTATCGCAACTTTAAAACAACTACTTAGTTGTTGTCTGTAACTTACTGTTTAATATAAAGTGGAGAGGTTTATAAGTGATTTTAGACACAAAATAAAATTACTCTGGCGAGTATAGGAATGAAACTGTTGTATTAATCTTACTACATGAGAAGTCCTAAGAAATTATTATGTCTAAATGCCAAACCTTACGTCTAGTAATTCATAAAAATCTCGGGTATACGCATAACTTTATAACTTTAAATACACATTGGTACATTTTTCATAGCTCAACTTTGTACTATATTTGAAGTAATATTTTTCCAACTTACTAAGGGATGCCACTAGTTTATTATCAACTGTCTTTCGGACCTCCAAATCATTTATTTAGATGGATTTTAAAAAACTACATATTATAAACTTGTGTAACCGGAGAATTTGCAATACAAAACGATAAAGGGGCCAGAGTTAAATAGAATGGTATGGATTACAGTCTCTTAACTATATCATATATCTATATATGCTTATGAAAAAAACTAATTTTTGATTTTATTTCTTTATAAAACACAAACTGCATATGCCAATTAAAGTTAATAAGTGTGAGATGTTCTCTTAAAAATCATTATATAATTAAGCAACTTTATTGATACACAAGGTTATACTTTTTAACTCATACCAATTCATAATAAGGTTTCTAAATAGTAATGCGATTTTTATATATATATCATACTGTCTATTAGTATGTGTTTGTTTTTTAACCCATTGCAAGGCTGATATTGATAATACTATTACTAATAATACTACCATGTAAATAGTTTGTAACATAGTGGTAAGCGCCGCTAAAGATTATTCATTTAAGAAAAACTTGTAACTGCAAAAAATATATTGTTAATATTAGCCACAAGTTTGAATGGTTGTATACCATTAAATTAACCATATTTTAACACCCATTTCAAATTTTTAATTTTTAATTGCCATATCCTGTAGTCTTAATTAATTGTAATTAATAGTTATGAGCCAAAATCACATCTAGCCTGACATCTAACTTGTATAAGAAGACCTTAGCTTTTTATAAACACATAAACGTTGCGTTAACATAATTCGTTTATAATATTTTCACTTGACTATTTTAATAATTCATTCGTTACTTTAGATATCCTTTTTATTATGCAAAGCACACATTCCTTTTGATACATGGAAGTCTTGAGATAAGTTTTTGACGAAGTAAAAATTAATGATTGGCTGATCTTTTTTAGCAAACTGAATCATATTTCATTCTCTTTTATCCACTTTAATGTATCAAGTCTAATTTTTCAATTATTTTTTATAACTAATGATACCACACAGCTTGAGTTATTATTTTGAACTTTACCCCCTTTTTTACAATTTTTATCTTAGGCTTAAAGTACAAATATAATCAAACATTTAATAGTAAATCATTTTTTTAATTCATTATCATGAGAAACTTTCTTTGATTTATATCCTAGAAAAAACACCATAAAAATATGTCATATCTACGATCATTCTTAAAAAAAGTTTTATATTTTTTACTCACAATAAATATAAAAAAATTTATATGATGTGAGATGTAAAACACATTTTCGATTTAGGTATGCTTTATATATCATTAGTTAATATATTTTTTAGACTTTACTATACACTTTTAAGTGCATTATAGATTATCTATATATCAAAATTCCTGTTCTTTTATTTAAATTTCGAGCCAGTTTTAGTCCAAATCTGGTTTTAGAGTTTAGTCCTGTGGACATTTTGATAAAATGTTTTGCAACTATACTATTATCTTTATCTTAGGTGTGTATTTAAAAGAAAAAGGAGCCAATTTATAACCTCAAATTAGAGTGTATTGCCGATCTTACTTGTAAATTAAGGTCTATATTGTTTTCATAGCTCACTAAGATAATTAAAGAGATTTATGTATTTGGAAAATATACTTTGTACGTGAGTTAAGCTATAATATATCTTTTCAAACAATAGCAATTTTATTTTAAATTTTATTATGAAATAACAAAAATAAGATTTGATCTGCAGAGATTTAGCATAGCGCGATTTGATCTTCAAATCAAATTAAAGTCGAATTTTAATATTTCTCTTACGCCTGTTTTAAAGTTTTTACAAAATTTGCGCATAATTTTCAGTTTCAAATGTTACTCTAATGTTAGAGGTGGGTTCAATGTAGAATTTTTCTGCGATAGGCTACGTAAAAATCGTTATAAACCTGTACAAGAGCAACTTCTAAGATTTAGTCTTATGTGTCAAAGCCAATTTAGAAATCTACCAAACCCTCGTCGTTTAAACATTTTGTTGTTGTTTATGTTACATTTTTGTGTAATTATTTAGCTTTCGCATTATTTATATATGCGACCTTTAAGACTCCTTATTTTTTACCCTGACTTCGAGTAGTTGTCACTGGTCTACTCTTACATTTTTAAACACTAATGAAGACGTAGCTACATTTTTCACTATTACCATCTACATGGATTAACCCATTTTTATATAATTAATTTATATTCGTTTGCATTAAGCGTAATCAAGTTTTTGCTTATTCTTAAATTCTGGATAATATATTTAATTCCGCTTTCCTCAAATTATGTCTCCTTTTGAAGAAAAAAACTACTGACCCCTACTTTCTGAATACTATATAGCTATCCTTGACGAGAAGTTGCTGAGCTTAATGTATCCGCTAAAGTTTCTACTAGCACTTTGTCATATATCGAAAATTTTAACCTGTTTGTAATTCAACTTATCTTCTTACATCCATTCATTGCACACTTTCCTTTAAAAACAAAGTCAAATATTTATGAATAGTTTTTAGCTAAATAATTTCATCAAATAATCTTTGC
This sequence comes from Pempheris klunzingeri, assembly GCF_042242105.1. Lineage (NCBI taxonomy): Eukaryota > Metazoa > Chordata > Actinopteri > Acropomatiformes > Pempheridae > Pempheris > Pempheris klunzingeri. The sequence continues at coordinate 78,382 of NW_027254971.1, forward strand.
GATTTTACAAACAAATTCTATATTATAAGTAAAGAGAATGAAAACACTTTAACTCCTTATTACAAGCGCAGCCATAAATATAAAAGATCTGTTATAGTCTTTTTAATCAATTCTTTACCATAGAAAGGTAACTATAAAAAATGAATGTAAAACAAATCGTTGTGTAAATAGTTGTTCATCTTATTCTACAAAAAATTCTACCACAAAAACACTAAAATGCAGAGATATTCCTTATTAAATTCCATAACTTGTAATTTTTCTCTCTTAGCTATATTTAAAACTAACCAAACATAATTCTTATTAAACTTTATAATAAATCTTCTAATTAATTTTTTTTGTTTAAGATGGCAAACACTTATCACAGCTTTCTCAACTGTAGAGTTTTAATTGGTCACGCTTGCTTCATGTGATGATTTTTCTCTTCAGTGGATTTGCATTAATATGAACCATTTGACCAAAATCAGGATCATTTTATTACAGTAGTTTGAGAGTTTAAATTAATCGATATTCAAGTTTTAGTGTGACTACTACACGAAATTTTCATACGTGTTAGCTATAATTAAATGACACCGTGTAAAAATATTTTTCCCTTCGTTACTTACTGTATTAATATCTAATTTTACTTTCCGGATAATCATCTTTTTCTACCACTATTTTAATCAACTTTTTTTTTTAAATACGAAATTATCGTAATTTTTAAACTCAAATAGAATTTAATTATACAACCGGATGGCGATAATATCTGATACAAGCGACAAACGTACTAAAGTATTGTCACGAGCTAAAGTGTATACACTTAGACATCTGCCTAAAAAATTAAACAGTAAGGAAGAATTTTACTGCGTATTAAGTTAATGACCATGGTTTCTAGGGTGTCTATTTGTTAACAAGTAGACAATATTTCACTGCTCAGGGTGGCTTAATATAATTTTAGGAGAATCTATGACATAGTTTGACATAATTTTTACATGTTTATCTAATATATAATACTATAGACTCAAAACAACTAGAAACAGATCGACATTGAAATACACTGTGAGAACTTTAGGTATAAAAATGATCAGACAATAAGCTTGGCTATAAAATTCATTTCAAAATATTTGTAAAATCACAATATCTTGTTTAAATTTGAAATTCTTTTTTGTTCATAATATTTATAATCTTTTTAAACACCTAAGCCTTATTTATTAACCAAATAAATGACACCATTGACGGTTTAAATCACCGAACACACTGTTCTCTTTGACAGAATTAAAAAATAATAGAAGTGAAGGTAATTGCTCATTATTGACTAAATCAAATTCCTTTCACACTTTTGTGTTGATCGTGATATCAAATCCTTATTCAGTAACCTAACAAATTTCTGCTACATAAGTTGCCTTTTCTATTCCCTTATCAATCCATTGTAATAAATTTACTAAAATCAAAAAAACTATTCTAACGGTACCTCGCACAACCTATTTTAGTAATAGGTTTAATCTATATTTTGTCTAATACTACATCCATTTCCCAGCGTTTTTGCATTTCTCCTTAAGTTATTTCTCAATAGCGATGGTAAGTTAATACGTTAGTATATATAATATAGCCATGTTAACATTATATATAAAGCAGAAGATAAAAAATACTATATTTTTGTGAAATTATTCACTATTACTCAAGCACGCGTTGACATTTGGCTTCTAAGCGTTACATATTTAGTTTATTGAGTTATGTTGTGTCCGAAACAATGTAATAAATGTTAAAGATTTATAAATGTACTTTTTATTACTGATGAGTAATAGACGTTAAGAGTATTGACTGCTGTACTTATTAATGTGTGAGCAGCCAGAAGGCAAAATTTCGCTTGATACCTGCGCAAAATCCTACAAATTTAAATGAATATGGTTAATGTGAGTAGAGTAATTTTAAATAGTTATAATAAAATAAAATAAATTTTTATTACAAAACTATTAATCTAGTTTCACGCTGTAAATGGCAAAAATAGCTTTCAAAAAGCATGTTTCATAATACTTTTTGTAATTTAAACAAAAAATTATTATATTTTATATCAATCAGATGTGATCTGTTACAGTAAATGCACCTTTAGGATTGTACATAAGGAACTGAATTTATTTTTAAATGTTAATCTTGCAGACCTTAATTTTTTTTGAATGCCTGTAGCTTAGAATACGAGTGAACAAGTTCATAACAAAAGTGGTTATTGAGTGTTTCTGTCAAATTTGTTATTAAGTTAATTCCATCATCAAAGCGGTCACATTCTTTACAATATCTATGGAATACTTTTATAAACTTACAAAATTATTTCAAAAATACATTATGGAGGGCATTGTCTTTACTTCACAGAATTTTCTTGCATTATTTTTGATTTTAGCGAACTTTCGGTTTACAAATTCTGTTGGTACAAAGCATAGCAATAAAAATATTTTTAAATTTAATATTTTTTTACATAATTTTAGGAGTTCTTTTTTTAAAAAAGCTTCCAAATACACTGCCTCAAATGGAGCAAAAATATTTTATTAATGTGTCTTTGGATGCTTTTTTTAAAGAATTCAAAGACTGTAGTTTAAAGTCTACTATGATATAATGCAGAAAAGTGATATCTGCACGTGAGTATACTAAATAAAACTTGTACCATCGCTTCCGGTCTATTTTCTATCAGTATATACAACAGTAAAAAACTCTAATAAAATATATTTTCATGGATGACGTGAAATTGCGTAAACTCATTTCACAGCGATTATATATCTGATTCGATCAAAATTGACATATTGTTTACAACAATTGAGTTTTTTGTTTTTTTATACGCTCTTTTTTTGGAACAAATGTTAGATCATAAGAGTGACGGAGTTCGTAGCCATAGAATACACTTTACTCATTTCATATTTTGTATTTTCAGCCAAATACTTAATTTTCTGATTCAAGGAGCTTTTTTCATTTTCAGACATTACTTGATTATGGAATCTTTTTTCCTCAATTTCTTTAATTTCATTCAATAACTATGTTCTTAATGTTTTTCTGCTTGCACAGTGTTAGTGGCACCAAAACTGGTTATTTCCATTGGAGCATTCTATAACATAGATAAATTTGTTATGCAACATTTCTTCCGTTTCGAATTTGTTTTTAGGGGCAAATAATTTAGTTTATCTAAATTATTTTCCCTGGACGTGCTACGATCAATGCTAATGCATGCACATGCGCTATGTGAGATTTCCCTCCCAACAAAATTTGGTCATGTTATTTATACATGCGCTTTTTATTACTTATGAGCTATGGAAATTTAATTATTAGATCTTGTGCTTTTTAGTATTTATGAAACATTTAATTGCCAATTTAGATTTATTAATTTCTGAGTCAAATTTAATTAGAAAAGTCAATTAAGTATATAAATGATTTATTACTAATAACGCATTTTATACATTATTTTCAAACCGCCTTAATATATTGTGATCTACTTACGAATTCGTAACATGAGTTTTACTTCATAACGAAAAAAGTGATATAGTGGGCTAGACTATATGGTTATAGCACTAATCATACAAATATGATACTCCATCCGAATACTAGTCGCCTAGAATGCTAATGTTATTATGCCCCGAGCAATTTTATTTATACTTTGAAAGAATATATCAGGTCCCCAAACTATTATGTGCATAAATTTGTTGTTTTCAATAAATATATTAAGTATATTTTTACAATTATTTCTACTAGATTTAAGGCCGATTTCGGTCTCTAAAGAAATGTCACATGTAATATACAATAGATCTAATCGGTACAGACATTTCAACAGATTTTTTTATTAACAATTTATATGTTTACTTTCAGTAATTTTTGACACAATAAGTTAACACTTTAAGGCATTTTATCTCTATTTCCCTTAGATTTGTGACTTTATCCTTTATCGTTCATATATATATATATATATTATATATATATATATTCCCTGTTAAGTCGTTTCAGTTCACTAAATATTATCATTTTAAACCAATAGATCCCCGTGTAAAGATACAAGAACCCAAAAGAGTTGACATTTTAATTATTAAGTTGACCAACTATACACACACCAATAAAAAGAAAATCTATTTTTTTTCAAAATGACTAAATATTTTGTGCAACTAAAATTCTAGGCACAGTGAAACACCATGAAAAATATTTTATAAAATTCTCAACTTTACAACTAGAGCTCTTTGCATTTGCCTTGAAATTAATTATCAGGGGTGTATAAAAATTATCAACAATATGGTTCGTATATGATTCTCTTGTCTTCCACTATTTGTTATAGTTATCATCTTTCTAATGTTAATATAAATAATAAGATTGGCCCAAGTTTTCTAAAAATATCTTTGAGTAAAGTAGAGCATGATCCAAAAGAGTCATGGATTATATTTAGAAAGAAATTTCCATTGGTGTGTTCTAAGTCTTGAAATATTTAAGTATAAGATTGTGAATATAAAACAAAGGTTTAATTTTCTTTTTCGGTTGTTATATACGACTTATTTGCTCAATATCTGTAATAATTATTTTTACCCATAAAGATAATGTTTTATTTGACTCCGTCCAAAACCAAACTATCAATATCATACTTTTATAAAATTTGCTAGTACCTAATTGTTTTAATACTTTGTACTAAAAGAAATATCACCCAAATACTAATGTTTATAATGATCTTGCCGCTAATTACGTCCCCTACACTATAAAAGCGGTAACATTAATCCAGTGTACATTACTTTATTTTTTCATTTTGTAATTATTATTCAGTTCCCTATTTTTAAGCATGATCCAAAGGATACTACATCGCTTGTGTATTTAAAATCAACATTATTTAGAGTATCCCATGTAGTAACGTTTTCTTTCATATGGCGTTAAATTAAATAGTGGTACTTTTTGGAGCCATTCTTGAATTATTGGATGATTCTTAACACGATGTATACAGTGAAACAATACTTATTAGACATTAATTACTCGCTTATAGTATCACCTTTAAAATTATTGCTGCTTAAGGAAACATCATTAAGTTAACGATAAATAGGAAAGCATTTTGTAAGAACTTATCATATACTTTTGAAAAGTTGTAAATTTAAAGTTTCAAAAAATCTTAAAAAATAAAATTACAGTCCAGCGATTTTATTTAGAATAATAGTTATAGACTTAGTAAATCAATAACTCTTAATATTTCTATTAATTAGTGTGCTTTTAAATAACGCTTCTTTCATGCTGCATGAAATCATATTTTGTGATTTTATCATTTTCATTCTAGGGTCACAAAAGATGTAGGAGATTTATTTTTATTTATGTTAGGCGCTTATAGGAATAGGATAATTCTATTATAGAACAAAAAGTTCATTGTGACGTTTTTAAAATAAATTCCCCAAAAAATAATTTTTTATGCTAAACCCCTTGTTTTATCAATTTTACTGCCCTAAGATTACAAAAATACTCATATGTAGATTTTGATAAAACCTTCCATATTTCAGTGTTGAAAAGTATACAAGCATCTTTCTTATCGCTGTGATTAATATAGTAAGTTTTAGACGCTAATTTATTAACTACAGTAACAGTACTAATTTTTATCACGTATTCTAAAAGTTTTATAATTTTATACGTAGGTTACATAAGTAGGTGAACTAGAATTTTTAATACAGAGTGATTTCGATTTGAAAATCTCATATTTGTGTAATTTCTTTGTATTTTCTATTTAATTGAATTAAAATGACGTATGCTGTTACTTTAACGCTTGTAATATGTTTTTTATTTTACTTATCAATCAGTAAGTAGTTGTCACCACTCCACCACTATTACGGTTCCATAAATTAAAATTACTTCATTCGTTTAACTTTTAAAGTTAAATGTTACCAAATCTCTTTTTAAGAGCAAAAATGTCACTTATACATCATATATAAAATACTTTATATTTTTTAGCGATATGTTTCCGTTTGGTATAATGGTGATAAGCCTTACTGTTGGTGCCTTTAATATCGTTTATTGTATTATGTATCCTATAAAATTTTAATTTTAGAATTTTACTACTGGCTTAGCGATTGAAGATTTTTGGATGAATGTTCCTCCGTTAAATTCGTATGGCTATTTATTTAATATTTTTTTGCATAATTTTTGTAAACTATAATTTTTTTTATTAGTTATCTTATTGCTTTGCAAAATTTTATAAAGTTAAATTAGAAATAATCTCTAATTTCATACCCTGAGAGCAGAGAATTAAATTAGAGAAAATTTATAAAAAAAGTCAAAAGGTTTTTGAGTTTTAAGTGTTAGTATTTGACCTTTATTCATCTATTTTTACATCATTCTTATGACCCCTACTTTTTCTAGTATCAATTTGAAATTTAATAAGGAGCGTTAATATCAGCTATTTGTAGCTCAGAGCCAAGACTAGAATTGAACTTATTCATCACTGCAATTTTCTATTTTCACAGACAATGTTTTACCATATGTGATATTTAAAAATCATAATTTTTTTACTGATAAAAACGATAAATATCTGCTATTGAGATAAAGGCACACAAGTTATCTATTTTCAATTAAACATTTTTTAAAACTTGAGAATCAAAGAATAATTAAATGAAAGCACAATAAACTCACTTAAATCGTTTAATTATGATTATCGAATGCATTGAAATCATCTATATTTAATTTTACAAAAAATAGTTTTAATTATTATTTTCTTATTAATATTTGGAATTTCTGCCACTAAGATTCCTTTATATAGAACATATAGTTAGTATTGCGCCCTGCATTTCTCTCTCTTATTATTTATAGTAATACTGATTTTAAACTACTTAGTAACAGAGAAAGAAAAAGTGCTAATAAATTCTATAAAATAGTAGAAGTATTATTCATGGTATAATTTAGGTGTGTTAGTGAATGCCAGTATTATCAAAACTTTTCATTTTCTTTTAATTTAAAATTAGTCACCTAAAAATTGAGTATTTTAATAATCGTATTTATATATGTGTATATATCATGGTCGAAAATTTGAAAATTACATTGGAAACTTAAAGAGATAATTAAGATAACATAATTATTATATATTAAGTATGTAATGTTAGAACAACGAAATTCAACTTTTTGGTGAATTATGATTATTGAGTCATTAATAACAAACATCAGATACTGAAAGTTAATTATTTTGATGAAAGCGAAATTTAGTGATTTACCAAATAAGGATCTTATTATACAAAATTTATGTGAATGTGTAATTTAAATTAAAATTCTGACTTGCTAGCCAATAAAAAAATCATAAACTAAAGAATTGAAAAATTCTACAGAAATGTGGTATGTCAGCGCGTGTTATTTAAGAAAAGGAATTATAAATAATCTTGTTGATTTAGTACTAACTTTTTAAAGGCATTCAACTAATTATAATATATATATATATATATATATATATATATACTGGCACACTAATTTGTATATTAGGAATCATATATCAATTTGCATTATTAGAAAAGTATAATTTATCAAATAATTTTACCTTGTGATTTTGCACGTGCTATATCACATGAGACTTAGTATACGCGCTTGTTTTGCGCACTCACGTTTGTTTCTTTATGGTGGATGTTAATATTTCCAAAGAAAGATTCCACAAGTAATAATATTACAAATTTATTTAATTCTATATTATACGTTATTTTTGTAATATTTTAATTTAATTTTTACACCTTAGTTATTTTTATAAACTAATATTTTTGTTCATTACATAGATTAATACTATATTACTTTTAATATAAATTTGTTTATCGTTTAATAATTTATACTTTGTTAAACCCATTGATCATTTACTGTGATTTATAGAATAATAATATATTCTTATATTTACACAAAATTTTTCCTATATATTCCTTCTTATCTAATACCATTAACACATTATCAATATACTGTACCATGTGAAAATGAAACATTAAGATTGTTTTAAGTTAATATATATATAACATTATCAGGTTGCATGATTAAAGGAATATTTGAAATGTTTGTTTCATTCTTGAGTGCTTACATCATTCTGCATCGTTTTTGTTCTAACGATCTGGAAATAGTTCGATTCGAACGAATATTTTGATTGTATAATCTTTTATTAGTGACAACTCTAGAATTTTTATACTTTTTTTAATTTTTAGTATACGTTTAATTGAAATAAAACAATATTCATTTGTTATATTCGTTACTTGTAAGCAACTTGTAATTTTCTGTATCTCAAAAATCTTTTAGTTGGTATATATATTTCTGAAAAATGTTTGAGGAATTAATACTATTTCATTGTATTTTTATCTCATAATATATATATAATTTATATGTTGATGTTATGTTTCGAAAAACTATATTCATTTTTTATATATCAAATTACTTTGGCAATTTGTTATATTTCTTCTGTCAACAATTGCTCAATCGGATTATATATCCCTGTTCAATATGTAAAACTTATACTTTTCTTTTAAATATAACACTGATATGTATGTATATATTTTGTTTATGAATAAAATTATGCATTTGTTACATATCAAATTACTTTGAGCAACATGTTATATTTCATCTGACTATTGCTTAATCGGATTATATGTTCCTGTTCAATATGTATTGTATTAATACTTTTCTTTGAAATACAATATTTCTAGATATATATATATATGTTTTTTTGAAAAAAAAATTATGCATTTGTTACATATCAAATGACTATGAGCAATATGTTATACTTCATCTGACTATTGCTTAATCGGATTATACGTTCCTGTTCAATATGTAAAACTTATACTTTTCTTTTGAAATATAACACTGATATGTATGTATATATTTTGTTTATGAATAAAATTATCCATTTGTTACATATCAAATTACTTTGAGCAACATGTTATATTTCATCTGACTATTGTCTAATCGGATTATATGTTCCTGTTCAATATGTATTGTATTAATACTTTTCTTTTGAAATAAAATATTTCTAGATATATATATATATATATATATGTTTGTTGAAAAAAAATTATGCATTTGTTACATATCAAATTACTTTGAGCAATATGTTATACTTCATCTGACTATTGCTTAATCGGATTATACTTTCCTGTTCAATATGTAAAACTTATACTTTTCTTTTGAAATATAATATTTCTAGATATATATATATATGTTTTTTTGAAAAAAAATATGCATTTGTTACATATCAAATTACTTTGGCAATTTGTTATATTTCTTCTGTCAACAATTGTTTAGTCGGATAAAGTTGTCGTGTTAAATATTTTTAAAAATTGTGCTTTGTATCTGGTATCTATTATTCCAATACAATTATAAGTTTTTTTTAATTTAACCCTACATTACACAACAAATTTTTTGTCACAATTTAGTTTTATTTCTTGTAGTACAGGTTACATTGCTGCTTTACATTTTTTTATCTTTTTGATGTAATATCGAGTAATGATCGCTTATTTAACGGCAATAACTACATTTTTATATTTAAGTATTCTCTGTGATACTTTGTGAAAAGATAATGTTGACTTTAGTGGCACTATCTATGGTTCTGGCGTGACCATATTAGTATATTTTGATTTAGTGTTTATGTAAAATATTAATCTATCGAGATTTATCCTCCTTGTTGTTTAAATTTTTAATATCTAATTAAATTTTTGCAGATATATCTTTCTCAAATATTCCGGATCATATGTAATCTTTTATTTGTAGTATAGAATTGAGTGGGTGTAAGTGATCTAATAATGGTTTAACCTAGTTTTAATTGTCAAAAGCTGTTAGAATTTAAAATTTATGGATTATTGAGATTTTTGAAGAACATACGATGAAAGTCTAGATTATGTATTATCAGAAGAATGATTTTTGGTGGTAAACTTTTTCTACATAAATTGACCGCGTGATTGAATATTTTAAGGCACAGGAGTATAAAGTATGTTAAGCTAGTGCGTGTGTTGTAGGTGAAAATTACATTTGTTTGTAGTTAACATGAGATGTTAATAATAGAGGATTCAAAATTGTTAGAGTGTTCCCTTGATATGAATGAATTACGAAAGCGCTGATGATTTTCTAGAATACTGTATCTCGTTAACAGATAAAAGAATCAGCTTAAATAAATTTTCTGGGTAAATTTAAAATGTTTTGAGGGGATGATGATAGGGCAGTTATGATGCTTGAGATTATAGATATGCGGCTGTTGATTAGGACTTATTTAGGTTAAATTTGTTTTGAGTGAAAGTTTAAATTTTTTATTTATGAAAGCACGTTAGAGCGCTGTATTTTTTTTTAAAGGATTCAAATTTACCCAAGGGAAACGAGATTCTTTACTAATAATCATCTGAATTTTTCAGAAACTATGCCCATAATTTGACTCGTGTTTAAGAGTGAAATATCTTTCTGCAACTGTGCGCCTATAAAAATGTCCATTATATGTTATATAATAATTAAAACATATGCATGATTAAATTCTTGGATAACCACATGGCTAAGTACAGTAGGCAATAATACCCACAATTGTGACAACTACCTGATATTGTATCTTTTCGTTATAATTAGATATATATACCTATATAATGAAGTGAATATTTTGTTGATCTTTATTTATGAAAGATTAGAGATGATTCTTTTATATCTAAAAAACGAATTTTTAAACTTACTTTATATTCTTGTCAACTGTTTTTGTAAAAACCATGTTAGAATTCATTTCTTGTGATAGGCATTTTTCCTAAGGAATGTATTCTTACGAATATATTACTTTATATTAATGTCATTTAACAACGAATTTATTACCATTGTTGTATGTATTACCATGCTCCTTTTGTTGGTACTGACATTTACAACTAATGCCAAAATTACTAAATTTCATTTTTTTAATTTATCCGTCTTTTTTGCTGACAAAAAGTGTACATTTATATGGTAAAGTTCCATTGTTTTGTTGTAATAATCTTATTGTCACTTTGTTGTGCTGATATAAATAAAAATGGTAATGCAACTAAAAACCACTATATCTATCGTGGGTATATATTAATCAATTGTTAAATAAACAATTAATGTTTATTAAATTATATTAAATCTTGACAAATAGTTTTAATAAAGCAACATAGTATATTTTGCTTCACCGACTCAAATAGATTAAAAAATATACGTTAAAACTTTTATTGTAATAATGTAATTATAAAGTCGTTAATTTTGATAATCTGTTCTATAATGAATTTTCTTGTTGATTAATTTTTGGTTCTTAAATGAGTTTTTTTGTGTTTTTTCGCCACTTTTTACTGGAGTTATAAATTTCATTACATTATAGGATGAGCTGAGTGAGTATTTCTTATCAGAACCATGCCTGCCGATTAATACATTATTTGTTGAACAAATTTTTATAGCCACTTTGTCATATATGGACTATTGACCATAATTTTATATCCGATACAAGTCAATTCTTCTGATTTATTTTTGTAAATGTACTATTTCTATAAATTTTTAAATTGAATAATTATACTTCAAACCAATTATCCTTTTAAAAGTTCTTACACTCTGGCATATCACATTCTGTTTCTTGGCAAAGACATATTATTGAATCGTGTTCGAATTTAGAATCATTGATTACTTTTGTAGACTTGTGATTCAAAGTTTTTATTTTTCTCGATATTTTGTAAACAAGATAAGATTTAAATAGTATTACTTATTTTTGTTTTAAAAAGTTGTAAAATTACGGCCAGAACGCTACTTGTTTTTAATTACGAAATAGTATTTGGGTTCATATGGGTCTACGTACCATTAGTGATTTTATAAACAGTTATATATAGTTCATATATTTGTTTTGCGCGATGCAAAAAACTATCTATGGGGCAATTGCTTCTATTAGAGTTTGTAACGTAAATTGCTGATATAGTCTATGGGCACTTCCTTAAAGGTTCAATTAGCATACTACACAAAAATATGTCCAAAGATCCTATTATTTGAGAATGGTAAAATATCAACGTTATATTGAGTCCACACCACATCAGAAGACAAAAATTGTTTAGCACAAAAGGTTATCGTTTAATTTTTTCCCCGTTTTGTCATTTCAAGATAGGCGTATTACCCACTTGTCTTCTAACTTTAATTATTTAGTCGTGAAATACTTTCGTATTTGTTGATAATATTAATCTTATCGACGTTTTATTCTAATATTCTTTAATTATGATATCGAGGGTGGTCAATATAAGTAGTAATTAATGTTATATATTTTTTCGGTTTTTCGAATTATCTCCATTCTATGATTTTATTGATTATGACCTATTTCATTAATAATGTTTTTCCGATACAGATACAGATACTATCACATCATCCTCAGTTAGGCATCTTTAAATATGCCAGTTTTTTGTTGTTTCCGCATCCTCATATCCTACTTCCAAAACCTCAGGCACTCTAGGATCTGAGTGTTCCGAGTGACATAAATCGTCTGTCGTTATAGGTGGAGGGGAAGAAGGAACATCTTTAACTCTCTCGTTCTTTAAGAATGCCTCCTCAGTCCGACCTGTTACGCACAGGGTTGGAGTATTTGGATCTGGTGGGCAATTCACCAATTTTCTATATCTACTGATTAGATACTCTCCCATAAGTCCTGTGGTTTGGGTATTTCTCGTTCCACTGGTGTTCCATTCTTTTGCATAATCCTCTCTGGTCTCTATCTGCCTTTATTCCTATTTCGATCAGTGATTTTTCCTGTTCTATACTCCACATCCTGTTACCTCCCTTTCCGTCTATTTGCCTGTCCGTCGGTAGCCGAAGGGTTTTTTGCATGATTAATTCTATCTTTCACCATACGGTTTACCACAGCTTCAGCCTCCGAGGACCCTCGCGTTGTGTTGACAGACAGTCGGGTACCTCGGTTTCATAATCAGTTTTCCGTTGCCCAGTGCGGAGTGTACCCACCTTGTTGCACACCCGACTGTGGTACCACAGTGGTCTATTCCAAAAGAAGAGGTCTTCCTTACGCTTTTTGTTAGGACGCTCCCCTAAACCGGTTTTAGTAGAGAAGGGCCTAACCCTTCGGTTAGGTTTAACTCCAATCGTCATGAACTGGGCACTATGGTACTAGTGTCAGTCTGATTTAGGTTCACGCCCTGCCTTTTCATCATCCTCCTAAGGTAGGATTGTCTTTAGCTTTAGTAGTGGTTTTTAGTTTTATGAGTTCGGGGTATCAGCCCTTGCTCAACCCTCTTCCTTTACACTGGATTGGGAAAGTCATTTTACTTTCGGTCCACTCTTATGAGCATAGGGCACCGTCGGTAAAAGGCGGAATTACGACTTTTTATGTCGGTAAAAGGCGGAATTACGACTTTTTATTAAAGCGATAAAGCCGGCTTCACTTGGAGGATCTCATCATACCTCATTGAGACTATGAAGCTCCTATTCATCAAGTGCATTACTTGAAAACCAGTAAGATGGGTCTACTGGCGGGTTTTCGATTCTTATGATTAGTGTCTGCTAGAATATGTTCGTATGTCATTGGTGGAGCTTTTTAAATGCCTCTGGGCAGGGTTGCTTTGGGTTTTATCGTTGTATCACTGTGCGATATGTGTTTTAAGTATCCGCGCACTTCCCAGTAGCGCACAGCGCTGTAGTGCTTCTATCACTTTTACTTTCGCTTTGCCTGTCCACAGTGCCTCTAGTTCTTCTTCGAGGATGTTGGTGCTACCTAAAACTCCGTTGATGACGGGGATAACCGCCAGCGCCTTTTTGTTACGCCAGCCATATCGTTGACGAATTTTTGGTATTTTGCGGCTTTCTCTAGGCTAGTCCTCTCTGTTAGTCGGTCAAGGCATATACCTACCTCAAGGATATATATCTTTCCTTCCTTCGTTGATTCGTAGACTAGGTCCGATCACCTTTCTGTCATGTCAGCAGCAGTCGAAACTAGTGTGTCATATCGGATTGATCCCTTGTCTGTAGTGATAATTTTAGGAGCACGCCCCGTCCATTTACCCCCCCCCCCCATTCGAGTAAATCCCTCGCTATAATTCTCATTAGTTCCGTTGCTACCTCATCATGTCTTGACTTATACAATGACCAACTGTGAATTTTACACATTGCTAGAATATGGGGTAGGGTTTCACGATCCACCGAACAAAGGTGACACGTCCCTGATGGCGCGCATTTCGTAATGCTGTAAGAATATTCACGTGTCTTAGTAGTTCCGTCTTGTGCATTCATCATTAATGAGGTGACTTCTGCAGAGAGACGGCCATACTTCAACCAATGATATCGATAGTTACCTTTTATGTCCGTTCGTTTGACACCGTGGATGACCTTAGCATACAAACTGGCCTGTAGCTTCTCGTAAATGTCATTCTTTATGTCAGTTTTTGAAGTTATACTGTCATCATCAGTAATACCAGCAGTCCGCTCCCATAGATCCAGACTCCTTTTTAACCCATTAGAGTGGTTCCAACGGGACCTATTTTCTAGCATCCGGGCTAAAACTTCCCTGATCAGTCTGTCTCTAACCGAGGCTAGATAAGTCAAAACAGATGCCTTTGTTGTCCTTTGCACCTCTTCGAATCCCCTAATCCCGATGCCTCCAAACTCATTTAATATTGCCATTCTCTCTATAGCCTGGATACAATCCCAGGCTCCAACCTTCCGCAAACAACGCCGAATAGTGATATCGAGCTCTTTAGTTCGATGTTCCGAAAGGGTTAAGACTTGCATAGCATATCTGTACCTCCCGCCTAACACTGAATTTTGAGCCTTCACTTTACGTTTCACGTCTAATTTGGATTTCCAAATTTTCGTAGTTGTAAAGATCAGGTCCTCTCTCAGCGCTTCGGACCATTGTTTGTTCTTTATTCCTATCGCTTGTGGTGCTCCTAAGTATTTATAGCTTAATAAAGCATTTCCAATTGATGGGAATTTGGTTGATTGGCCTCCATTAGAGAGAAGTCTTCCTTGATCCATTACTGCTATTGCACATTTTCTTGGGTTCAAGGACATACCAAATGAGTTAAACGTTTTGTCTACTCTTTCGAGTAGTCTCATCAAGGATCCATACGATTTAGAGTACAATTTGAGATCATCTACGTAAAATAGATGTGTTGCTGTATATCCCATGTGGGTCTCAAATCCGACGTTATAGTCGCGGATGATCTTAGAAATTGGAGCAACTGCCCAGCAGAAAAGTACAGGCGATAAAGCATCTCCCTGATGTATACCGCTCCTATAATTTATCAGAGGCCCGAATTTTCCTCTTTCTGGACCGACCCCAGCTTGTGTACAGGTTTCCCATACTTCCATCAGAGAAAGTATGGTTCCACCTACCCATCTGGGAAGAGACCTAACCTGAAGTAGGCTCTTCAGTACAGTGTGTGGCACCGTGTCAAAAGCTTTGTTGAGGTCCAACCAAGCGAATGACAGATCTTTGCCGCGATGTTTCGCGTCAAATGTGATCTCCTGGTCCAGTAGGAGGCAGTCAAGAGTTCCTCTCCCCTTTCTTATGGATCTCTGCTCTTCTGGTAGCCAGCCGTACTTGATGCAGATTGCTTGAAGAGCCTATGCTAGGACACTGGTAACTATTTTATAGGCACTGTTTAAACATGTAATTGGTCTATAATTCGCAGGATCTGTTGGATCACCACTCTTAAAGATCAATACCGTTCTCCTGTGTACCATATATTAACTCGGCTTTATCTTACCTTCTAGGATCCCTCTTGTCAGCTTCTTTATCTAGGATAGAGCTTCTGGAATTATTCTGAACCATTGGAACACAATCCCATCCGGTCCAGCGGCCTTCCTTGGTTTCATCCTTTTTATTGTTGCTTGGAACAAGAGGTCGAAGATTTAATCGAGCGAACCTTCTACTGCCGTGTCAGTAGGCTTGACTGCTTCTTTAAGGCATTTTCCTGCCTGTATCGGCCGCAAAGTTTTCCCTTTACTGTCCTTCTCGGTTCCAACAATTATTCACCAAAATGCTGTGCCGCTCCCAGACATACGTCTCCATCGGGTCTTCTCAAAGTAGATTCTAAATAGCAGGGATCTTTTAAGCATCGAAGACTTTGTTTATAGCGATTTTCCGCGTCATTTTTTTCT
Source organism: Pempheris klunzingeri (assembly GCF_042242105.1). Classification (NCBI taxonomy): domain Eukaryota; kingdom Metazoa; phylum Chordata; class Actinopteri; order Acropomatiformes; family Pempheridae; genus Pempheris; species Pempheris klunzingeri. The sequence continues at coordinate 94,414 of NW_027254971.1, forward strand.
TCCTAATGATTTTTCCGCTTCACGTAACTGATCATCAAGTTTTTTCGTCTTGCAATGAGTTAATTGTTTGCTTTGACATCACAAAAAAGAATTAGGAATTACCCAGTTTTGGCTATATATTTCGTTGGACTCTTTTATGACATCCCTCCTCTATCATAGACTCTCTCGATATTTGTGATTTGGCTCGATTGCAAATTAATCGTCGCTGTCATATAACCATTTTCTTGGAGTGGCCGATATCCTTACCTTTTGGTATTGTTGACTATAAAGGAACTTAATCACATAAACCATAGGGTAACAGCATAGACGGAACAGACAGGTTTTGATGTTAGACCATTAAGAGGTCATGTACCAGTCTGACATATTTTTAATTTTTTCAACCTCTGTTTCAAGATGATTTAAATTAGGAAATAATCCATTCCGAAAATTACTACTTCTCTTAATCTCACTTGCCAAATTACAATACCTTCTAAACTTCTCTCTTATGAATTTCCTTCCCAATATTAGACTCTTCTGTTGTATTGGTAGTTGCTTGAATACTATTCTTCATATCACTCCCTCTGTAGCTAAGTTACTTGAAGGATTGCTCGGTTTTGATAAATTATTTTCAATGGTTATGACAGTTTGTTGAGCACCGGTCCTCATGCTTTTGATTCGTTTAAATCTCCACAAGAGGTAGCTACCTGTCAAGAAATTTTTGGGATTGCTCTCGTTTTACTTCTTTTCTAACCTTAGGTTAAATCACCGCTCGTTAGAATTTAGCTTCAGGCCCATTGAAAATATTTAATTGTCAATCTCCTCACTCAACACTCTAGCATTACCACTCCTAATAGTCGTCTGCTTGTCGGCTAATGTAGTGGTTTTCCTCTTTGTACATCTCAGTGACCAGAGGAGGGTAATGCTACTATCCATCCCTGATATCATTTTCCTGACATCAGGTTTAATTTCCTTTCACTACCAAGACAAGGCTCTCCCAGGCTTACCGTGATAGATTCGTCACGACTAGCCTCGATATGATTAATATTAACTGTCTGTCGCCTTTTGTAATCTTATCTGTTGGTTCCCATTCTCGTCTGGCTACTTTAAAAAAATCTTCGACATGAAAATGAATTCTCAGATAAAGTAACTTTTCTATACTAATAACTTTACTTGCTTTTTTATGTTTTTTATATATTTTTAACCTTATTTAACTAAAAATAATCTTCTATATCCGGACATTTTTGTATTCTAAATTATAAGTTAATAATATTTTGTTACTTTCTTTAATCATCACTATGTTTTTTTACTTTAATAATATCAAATTATAGTATTTTTGAAATAATCAACCAATTTTTATTGTTGAATTTTACACATTACTGTCTGAATCTTCTACCTAGAAACTTTATGAATTAGTTCCTTTTGTCTTATACTTAATATCAATTGAAAGATAACAACTTTTATTTCTCCTCTGTCTCACTTGATCTTGGAAGTATTAAAAAAACAATTTGTCAGAGAAGACTCTTGTTACACATGGTTCTTAGTGACATTGTCATTTAATCCTTCATAAAAAAACATTTGTGATAAACAATTTTTATTTCAGTGTAATAACTAATTGTTTTTTTCTAAAAAAAAATAATTCTTTTATTTTATATTTTTATTTAGATGAAATATATTTTAATTAACAATTTTACTTTATCGGATAAATTTGTTGACCTCACCTATTAATAATTTAATCATCTACTATTATATAATTTAATCATCTACTATTATATAATTTAATCATCTACTATTATATAATTTACTCTTCATTTGTTCTATTCTATTTTGATTTATTGTTATTATTTTTTCTTGCTCTCTTTCCGCTTCCTTATATATATTTCTAACAATAGTTAAAGTTAAAACCTAAATTATATTATTTGGCACTCCTGGTGGACATTGGTCTCTGGGTACCCCTCGGCAAATCCAATTGTCCTTAATATGCACAAATAAATGATATTAATATTACTAAATAAAACAAAAATTCTAATGAAATGTGTTAAAGAATGTTCATTACAGTTAAACCATTACGCCCGTATTTCTCATGCCATTGAACCTCATCGAGATGACTATTACATGTTTGAGATTTAGACTCCACCAATTGTTTTAATTTTTCTTTTACAATTTTCCAGTAGCATTCCACATTATTAATATGAACCCCTGTTACTAGAACTTTAAAACGCAATGAGTGATTTACCACGAAAGATTGAAAGGGAGGATTAGCTGTGATATTTTTTACTTTACGATCTCCAGTCCACTTATCGGAATGGATAATAGTTCCTGGATTGATGAATCTTTTAATATAATGGATTAGAGTCAGTTCACTCTTTTCCTCAATAAGAAGATACATCATAGCCACGAAATACTTAACGTAGTTTTGGTTATCTTCCAACATTGTTTTAGGCTTTTGCGATAAAACATTTTTTATTTGTACAATTCTTCCAACTCCAATAATTAATGTGATATTCATTTTTCAATAAATATCTCGAGCAAACATCTCTAAAAAGTTGATGCCATTTTATGCTGGTATTTTCGTCTGATGCTTCTCTACTACACCTCGAAAAACTGGTATTTAAATACTCCAGCAATAAAAAATTTTTAAAATGTAGTAAAATTCTGTTTGGAGTTTTCCTAAAAGGTTTTTTTCTTCTTTGACATTTTTATATCCTTGTGTGATGGACACCTGTATGTTTTATTTCTACCTTGCTTGATAAATGTCATTTGTCTTAAATATTGCTTGCACAATGATAAAACTGTTCTTAGAATTTTTTTTCACGTGAAATTTTTACTAATGCCTCTTCAGATACAATGATGGTGGTAATGTAACTAAACTCATTTTTTAGGCTTATACAGCTGCGCAATCCCTTAAACCACTTAATCTGGGACCAAATTTAACCAGGAGTGCCTAATATTTTTTATGCTGATTTCTTTATACCCTTTTTATTCACATTTAACAACCAACTGTGCTATTATGATTTTTTTTCCTCCCCTCTCTTTCTTTTATTTCTACTTTTCCCATAAATATATTTATTAAGATTTGTCTACATAAAGCCTCGCTTAATTATTTAATTAATTAACCATTTTTCTCACACTATGTCTGATAATAGTGTTATAATTAAAGTGGGAAAAAGCTCTGCTTTGACATTATTCACACTTCTCTTCCTCAATTTGATAAAAAAATTGAAATTATAAATAACACAACAATATTGCATCTACTTATAAATAACCTCAGTTGTTCTTCATGTAACTCTAATATTTTTACTTTTTAAAGGCACTTACTGAAAAAGCATGGTATTTCAAAAACTTTGCCAGGGTGTCATATATGCTGCAACTTTAATACTCTGAGTATATTTCTACTCAAAAAAATACAAATTAAAAAACACCCTGATTTTGGAATCAGAAATAGTTTTAACATTTCTTACGAAATAATAAAAAACACATCTATTTTAATCTCAATAATTCTAAGACTCTTAACAATCACCCATTTAAATGCACCAAATTATATGATGCCTTTAAATTTGCTGAGCAAAAACCGTCCTTTTCTAACGAGCTACTGAACATTCTTGTAGCAAATTAACTAGCTCAAAATTGTGCTGCCTTTTCCAAACGACAAAAAAGGAAAAATGTTACAACATACTTGAATCAAAGTCTACCTTTGTAGGAGCATTTCATTTGCAAACAAGTCCACTGGAAATTGCTAATAATCTTTTAAACTTTACGCCAAATAAGTCACGAGCTAACTTCTCTTCTAATAAATCTTGTACTAACTCTCACACGATATAAAAGCGCTTACCTTAAATCAGTCAAGTTTACAGATATCAGCGAATTAGTTTCCTAAATAATGAGCTACCTAAAATAGACAGTCAGCATAATAAATTTAATAACCTATAAAGTCACGCTTCTTTAGATAACTCCCTTATTAACTACACCTCTAAATTACGTATTTTCAAGAAAAAATCTAAATACCCAAAGTTCAATTATTCTGATGATTTAGATGTCTTTACTTTACTTGAGAAATTTATAAATAGTAATGAAAAGGAAGACAGATCCGTACTTTATAATGAGTTTGCAACTAATTTTAAATGGAAATGTCTAAAATACGGCATAATGCAAAACCCTTACAAAGCATTTGACCTTGAATTAGCTTACCACAGACGGAATAAGAAACCACAAAGTAGTCAATCATCCCATTCTGATCATATAGGTAATACAGACTGCTTAAATAATAATTATCAGCGTCTCCCTGCATCTAAATCACTAGCTTCAAACTTAACAAATAATACTATCCCCATAACAAATTACTAAATATAATCCTAAATAACTCGAAAAATTATACTAATTCTTTACTCGACAAACTTGTCGAAGCCTTTAACAAACTTAGGAATAACGACTCCAATAATCACCCTAAAAACTAAAAAAAGCAAAATCAATTTAAACTGTAATAATTACAGCTTTCTTTTAGGCCATATTTTCCAAGATAATATTTAATATGCTCTAGCCAAAGTAACCTAAAAGCGCTGTACGAACTGACAACTTATACGCAAAGTGTAAATTTTTTGTATATTCCTTTGGTATTACCAACTTATCTAAATAATTAAACTGTTTTAATAAAAAGGGTTAATCATACTCTCGATTCTTCCAAGATTACTTTTATTTCAAATGTCTCTACGAAGGATTCTAAAGACCTAATAACTGGAGACCCATCTTCATATTAAGTCTTTATACAGAATATTTTCAACTATTCTTTCTAGCAGACTACTCAAAATTTCAAACCTTCTACGTCTTTCATATAAATGTTTTATAAAATTAGATAGACCCCAGCACAACATCTTGTCGGCTAAAATTAGTTGTGAAATCGATACTAAAGTATAAATTTAGGTCATTCCTTATGTTCCTGGATCTTAAAAAAGCATTTAAAAACGGTAGACGTTCTTTTCTGGAGTAAATACCGCTACTATTTGATTCCGACTAAGCTAAATTAACAAATTCAATTATATCAGACGATATAGCTATAGATTAACACAACTAAGTTAAATATAAGATTCGTTGTAAAGAAAAGAGTAAGGCAAGGTGATCCGCTATCACCCGCTCTATTTATTATTACGCTTAGTCCTCTACTGATTTTATTTAACAAAGATATGGATGGCTATAATTACCCCACGAAATATTCACCAGATAAAGCCGTATGCATTAAAAGTCTCGCCTATGTTATGCTGATGACCTGGTTTTAATTCGCAAACAAATCAGGTATTAAAACAGGCATCGATTGCGTGTTAAACTTGTCATATGAAGCAGGACTTGAACTGAACATTGACATAATCAACATACGGTTTACAGCTACTGTGTATATCGTGAAACACCTTATATTCAACTAAGAAATGACTCAGAGAATCTCGATCTACATAAACTGTCTGGCGACAGAAAATGAACCCGATATCACGATCATAAGTAGCCAAGCCCATGGCTTTGAGCTTACCGGTCAGAGTGTAATGACCCGTTCTTAGGGATGCTACAATTTTCTAGGCATTGTAGCTCTTGGAAGTACTTACATCCAGATGCGCATATGCTATCTTCTTCACAAGAATCTAATTTAAGGTCCTGTTTAGTGCGCGACTCAACAATCTATGATCCAGAACGCTATGGGAAGTCACTTTGTAAGAGACTTATGGTTCTCGATAATACATAAAGATCACAAGGGTCAGAATTCATATATTCCTTTACCCACCTGACAGTTCCGAACGTCCAGGTAGCTCCTCTTGCCACCATTGGGTTCTTGATGAGTTCCCCGAGAATGGTATTACCCATACAAGCAAAGTTCCGGTATAATCTCAATCTGGATCTAGCAGCAAGGCTGCTGAACTCATACACCGCTAACTCCTCCCTCGCACACACCCCAGGAAAAGCGCTTGCCCTCAATGCATGTTTTGTAGCTCTAGTGAGATAAATCAAACCATAATATGTACGTGCTTCACTCATACCAAACAACTCAGCACTATCCAGCAGGCAGGGAATTACCACAGTCCTAACTAAACTACGTCTAGTAGAATTGGGAACCTGCTTCCTGTACAGAATGCGTGAGGAGTTTACTACAGTTTATAGTCGTTACTGCTCTAGCGGCACAGGCTCCCGCCGTATCCAAGTTGTCAGTAAACTGAACCCCTAGGTACTTATAGGAGTGTAATATCGGTATCACGTCCCCTTGGCATCGGAAATCGTCACGTCATGCTGAGCTTTGTCTCAAGGGTAAGACTACCATAACGGTACGCTTAAAAGCAATAATCTTCATTCTCCGTCTGTCAAGACCTGGTGACCTTCCTTGTGTTAAGTCAAATTCAGCCGCAGACTTAACTCCTTGTTGTGCGCATCCTCCGTTTGGTAAGTGCCTTAATAAATAAAGATTTTATTTAATGGATAGAATACAAAGATAATATACAAAAGAATTGTCATACTAAAGATACATGTACAAAATAAATTTCAAGTAATTTGTATAATAGCTTCCATATTTAAAAAATTTCCTTTTTTTCGTTTAATTACCACTTCTTCAATATCTAACTATCCACCCTAATTTTATTATAAAAATTAACAACTTTTTTATTTCTTTCAACTATTAATACATAAACTTTTTAAAGCTATTATATTTGATAAAATTAAGGTCACAATTCTTAATTTTCTTCTCCATAAATAACTTATATAACATTAACCTTTATATCGTTACACTAAGACTAAAAAGTAATTGTAAGAAAAAAATTAACATATATAATATATATATATATGTTAATATATATTTTGAGATGTAAATGTTTCAATATTGTAACTGTTATATCTTTTTTATTTGTCAATAGAATTTTTTCAAGTTTTTTCTCCTTTATTTACTTATAATATCTCTATTTCTGTAAATTATTATAATTTAAATATTTCTATTTCCTGAAATCGTATTTTCGTCTCGAATAACATTTTACGCGTGCGCAATAGTCTTATATATTAAAACAACGTTTCTATATATTTATCTAATTTTTTGCTTACTTTATTTTACTTGCCTATTTGATATATTTAAAATATACTTATATAAATTTATTTTAAAAACACATTATTGACATGCGAAACAATATTATGTCCAATATCAACCTGGCGGTTACTTTTATGATATTCTATTGACACAGCTGCCTAAAATAAATTATAAAACCTTATTTGACTAATAACAAAAATGGCGTTATCTTGCTTCTTAGAAACGATTTCAAGCGCTCAAGGTGTAATAGTACATTCAAATCTTTCCTTACACTAAAAAAGCACCTTTGTGGCACACATAACACGAATAAAAAATTTTTAAAGTGTCACATATGCTTGACATTTCAATGCAACAACGTCACATATTTGAAAAACCACATTACACAATCACAACCGGAATTTTGTGTGACTAATAAGTCGTACTCCAATCTGCTTATGGAGAATGGCACAAATACGAAAAAAATTGATAATAGACATCTCTCAACTAAATATAACAGAGTACATATTACGACATTTAACAAAAACCCAAATAAGAACCCAAACTTACGTCTCCATAAACCCTAAATAACTCCTTTGAACAGTAAAATGCAAAGAAAAACATATATAGACCTTTCAACTTTACTGCTTATAACAGGCTAAACACATTCATATGGAAATGAGCGTCGCAACGATAATAATAAATCTTTGAGAATAGGCAACCATTCCACACGAACGCTGACAAAAGGCACATTTAATAACCGTAAACAATTGCTAACAAAACCAGTTAACTGGGACACAATAAATTAAAGCTTATATAAAAGAACTCCGCGTAAATCCCATATTAATTGGAATTTTAATTCTAAAATATATACTACAAGAAAATTTAAATAGTTCTAGATCAGTTTTAAGATCTGTGAATAGAGAAAATCCTGAGAATAATTACCCATATCTGAGAGAATTACATAAAAATACTAATCCTTACTATAATTTCAAAAGTAACTCTAACAATGGACTTAGTAATACAGATTGTAATAAGAACAAAATTAACAATCTCCTATTTCTAAATAAAAAAAATGTATCCAAAGAACAACAATGCAAAACCTAACAAAAATTTATACATCAAGACAATAAAACAAAAATTTTTAAAATTATCACCAAATGACAATTTAAACGGAAATTATGAAAAGAACCCGTAAAAAAATATGATTTTTTGACTCAAAACAAAAAAACAAAGAACATTACCCAATATTCAAAATTCAACACCATCAAGAAACGTTAAACTCACTGTATGAAATCCTCAACACAGATAGCGCAAATACAAACCACAAATATATAGAATTATTAACAAATATAGAAAATACGGCCATCAAATATGGTATTATCAAAAAAAACCCAAGATATGATAAAAATTCTTATTTCAGAGGATAAAAATCATCAAAATCGAAAAGATCACCTGGTAAAAATACGAAAACACATATATTTTGATGAAAAGGAAACGAAATACCGATAATATTGGAAAATCCTATTCTGCAGCACCCATCAGAAAAAAACATCTTTATAAAGTGAATGAAATATAAAAATAAAAGAAGATACCAATTAATCAAACTGTTTCATCAAAACCCCAAACGACTATATCAAATTACCATGGGAGAAAACAACGCTCAAGGTCCTTTCTTACATATAGAAAATATCACTAATTATTACAAAAAAATTTGGAATAACAAAAATAAAAAATTACAAAATATACCAAAGCCAAAATTCTCCTTTCTAACGAGTGATATTAGCAACAAGGAAATCATTGACTGCTTCAGAAATTTCAACTTAAAGAGTGCAGCGGGACCGGGTGGCCTGAATTACAATATATGAAAATGGTTCACAGATTCTTTTGGTGTCTTTCATTTGAATAGAATCTTCAACAAATTCTTAAAATACGGAATACCAGACAACTGCAAGATGGCTAAAGTTACACTAATACCAAAAGATGCAAATGATATAGCTAACTACAGACCTATATCATTACTTAATAGCATATACAGGATTTTCTCTGCTATCATTGCTGAAAGATTACAATCTGCATTTAAAAAATGCCTCAACTCATCACAAAGAGGTTTCTTAAGCAAGGATAGCATCTTCTACAACATTATGGACTGTCATACCATTATCAAGCATGCTAGTGGAGAGAACAAAAACAAAGCCTTCATCCTGTATTGTACATCGCTAAAGCATTTGACCACAATGATCAAAATTTCATTCTAGATATCATCCACGCAAGTTTTGGCTCTGAATTTCACAGTCTCGTCAAAGATATGTTTTCTAATACTTTTCCTTTTTTCAACTCGAAAATATCAATTACAAAAATATCAGTCACCAAAGTAGTAAGACAAGGAGGCCCCTTTCACCTATGTTCCTTATTATCGCAATGAAATAGGCAATGATAAACACTGAAAATGGTATGTCTCGAAACCCCTTCAATTTCAACTTTCCTGATTTTCAAGGAAATGTATCTTTCAAATCCTCTGTATATGCAAATGACATATACCCTTTCTCAAATACAATTGAAGATATAAACTCTGGCATTAGTATAATAAACAACTGGTGCATCTTGGCAGGATTATCCATAAACTTTAATAAATGAACACTTTTAGCTTTTAACGAAAAATTACCCGGCTGTGTGCTTGCATATAGCAACATTCATATAAAGGTCACCTATAACCCCGAAGAGGTCAAATATGTTGGACTTCAGTCCTCAAAAGATGGTGGAATCAACACTCAAGAGCTCAAAAAAAGTTATTAATCAGGCAGTAACGGACACAGAACCTACTCTCAAGGCTGATATTGCTCATTCAATATAAATGAAGATGATAAAAATGTCTATTATGATACGCGATAATTATTTCCTACATCTAACCAGCCCATCTGCAGACATTCTGAACAAGTTTGATATAAATCTTTGAAGCCTGGGAAGAAAATATTTAGACCTTCCGAAGTGTAAGAATAACAATTATTTATACTCACCCACAATATATGGAGGACCTAGTACATTGCTCTATACGAAGATAAAATAGCTCAAGATAGAATTTATAAAATAATACACATTCACAATGATTCAGACCTCAAATCCAAATCGATATTCTATTATAGACTTTTTCAAATCAAGAACAGGCATATTGCTTCCACCTAATTTAAAAGCTCTATGAGACGTATTACTTCCTTGTCCTTAACATAAAGTACAATTTTTTCAACTACACCGTCTACCACTTTATCAACACTTTCCGAGGTAAATTCACGACTGAAAATGGCAGATTAAAATTCTAATTTACTGATAATAAAAATGTACCTTTCAGTAACTCCAGACAAATTGGCGAACCAGATGCAGCTGATGACGCATACGAAACAGCTGAAATCCTTTATGAACTAATAACATAAATTATGGCACGTAAGCTTGAAGCGTGGAAAAACATATTTGTGCAAGGTCAATACTGTATCCTACCGTAACAAGATTACTAATCACTTTATTGCTAATACATCAATACGTGATAATATCCATACCTGGTCTATGAAATCTAGACTCGATCTACTAATGACAAAAATCTACTATAAACATTTCAAAAACCATAAAAATAACAAAAAATGTGGACGCTGTTACACCGCTGAAGGAACAAGGGGTCATATACTATACTTAATCCTTTCCCTTACACATTGAGACTTCAAACATTCCACCATGATAATATAATCAAAGATCCTATCAAAAAATCAAACTTAAAAAACTCAAAGTTTATCACCAACAAAAACTACTCAATAAAACCCAAACTAAGACCTGATATAATAATCAAAAAGTTGAATAAATGTGTAGACTATCTCATCGGCGTCTCAGTTGCGGCTAACACAAATAATGCAATTGAATCAACATATAAAACAAAAATTGACAGATATACAACACTGATAGGGATGCACAATGAAAAACACAAAAAAGACTTGTATGTTACAATTCATTGTTACTTCATTAGGCTAGTTGCAAAAAAAGTAAAGCTCAATAAAACAATTCCTACCAAAAGTAACTCTTGTACTATATCTTATAACAACTTAACTTATATTTCTACAATTTTATTTTTTTATTTCTAATTATAATAAACTAAATATTAACTAATTTTCATTTTCTGATCATCTTTGTGATCTAAAATATAATTTAAAATCTAATATCTCACCTTTTCTAATAATCAATACATTCCTTTACATTAATATAACCTATTAATAGTATTTAAATTATATTCAATATATATTTTGAAGTAAAGTTTTACACTTTTACATAATAATCTTCTACTTACTAACATTATTAAACACCTTCTTTTGTTTTCTTTTATTAATATCTGAAAGAAATCATATTATATATAATAATATAATATAACTTTATTCTATCTGTGAGAATTATCACATATCGTGCGCGCGCTAGTTCCAAACACCATTACGATGATCGATGATATAAAATAAGTAGCGTATATATAGATTACGAATCAGTTCGATTAATTAACAGATGACGTCATAAATAAGTTTACAGAGTCCTGGCTTGTGTTACTGTCTTTATATTTATTCATAAATAAATATGATAATTTATTATTTTATTATAAATTATCTAGGACTCTCACACTATCTCATTTACTTTTTGAGACATTCAGAAAATAAAATTTTACTGATAAAATCGATTGCTGCGTGTGCTTATTAGTGACACTGTCAGTTAATCTCAAAGAAAATACTTTTGTGAAATTCAACTTTTAATACGTTTTATCAACAAATTAACTAATTTTCATTTTAGAAAACTTAATAATTAACTTATTTTATATTTTTAACTTATAAAACCCATCTTAATTATTAATTTTTCCATTGTTGGATTAATTATTTACCTCACCATTTAACTTTTTAATCCTCTTATACCTATTGGTAATAAACAATTTTTATTATTTCTAATTAATAATTGATTAATCCTTAGTAACTAAATAAATTTATTTAGTTATTTTATATTTTTAACTATATAAAATATATCCTTTTTCCATTAATTTTGCTTTTTCAGATTAACTTGTTGAGCTCATTTGTTACCAATTTATCCTCTTTGATAGTTGAAGCTTAACCTTTTCTTTATTTTTTTTTCTTTCATTTTTTTTAAATTTTCAGTTACAATTTAAATTCTTTTTGGCTGTTTATTTGTATTACCTTTATTTACTCGTATTAAACAACCATCTTTTAATTACTAATTTCCTTATTTATATTTCATATATTTCATATATTTCCTTTCTCGCTTATTAAATTAACGCTTTTCTCGCAACATGTCTGATAATAGTCTTATTATTAAATATAACAAAGATCCTTATCTAGACACTATATACACTTCTCTCCATCAATTTAATAAAAGTATTGAGTTAGTTAACAATACCTCAGCAATATTACACCTTCCTAGAAATAACCTAAACTGATTTACATGTAAGTCTAACATATTTACTATAAAAGGTCTTAAAAAACACCTACTAAAAAAACACGGTATTTTTAGAACTTCACTAGGTTGCCATATTTGCTGCAAATATATAACTCCAAGCATATTCCTTTTGAAAAAACATATTTTTAACGACCATTCGGAATTAGGAATAGCTTTAACAACTCTATGATTAACATTTCTAATGAAATCGATAAAAACACATCATAGCTTCTGAAAGTTAATTCTAATTCGAAAAACAAGCACCCTTTTAAGTGCACAAAGTTATATAAAGCATTTAAATTTGCGGAGCAAAAACCATCCTTTTCCAACTAACCTTTAAATATATCATACTCTAACAAACTAGCTACAGATGGTTCTGTCTCCTCTAAACGCCAAAAAATACCGAATTTAACTAAATTATTTAATCAATCCTCGCCCTCAAAGTACCACTAAATTTGTAAACCAGTTAACTGGGAAAATGCAAATAGATGCCTTAATGTCACGCTTAATAAATTACAAGCTAATTCACCTACGAAAAAATCCTTTTAAAATACGCATTTGACCAAAAAGCCCTCTTTAAATATCAAGCAAGCCCACAGACATCCTCAAAATAATCATGTAAATATACAAATTCCCTAGAGACCCCCAGATAAGAATAAATTTATTAATCTTCAAAGTTACGCATCTTTAGATAACTCCCCAGTTAATTACACCCCGAAACTACCTATACTTAGGAGAAAATCCAAATATCCCAAGTTTAAGTATTCAGATAATCTAGACACCATTAGCCTACTAGAAAAATTTATTAGCAATAATGGAAAAGAGGATAGTTCCGTACTATATAATGAATTCTCGAATAACTTTAAAAATAATGTATAAAATATGGCATCGCGTTTAATCCATACAAAGCATCGGAAATCGAGGTAGCATACCATAAGCGTTCAAAAAAAATCAAAGTAATATATTCCCTAGTACGGAAAATTTATGTAATCCTAATAGCAGCACTAATAATATTGAACAACCTCACTTTTCCTCTAAACCAGCTGCTCAACACTTTTTAAATAGAAAATACTATCAACATAACAAGATGTTGATTAAAAATCCCAAGAAATTCTTAAATATAATACTTAATAACACAAAAACTAACGCTAACCCACCAATCGGAAAACTTCTCGAGGTATATAACGAGCTTTGGAACAATTACTCCAATATATCCATCAACCCTAAAACAAAAATTAGTAATGCTAGGCGTAATAAATAAAGCTGTTTTTCTGGCGCTATTTTTCCAGATGAAATAAAGTTCGCTCTAGCAAAAGTTAACTTAAAAAGCGCAGTTGGGACAGACAATATTTCATATGCAGAATGAAAATTTTTTCTAAATTCCTTCTAGATAACGCACCTGTCTAAACTGCTTAATTGTTTCCTTCAAAAGGGCCTACCCAATATTCTCAAAACGTCTAAATTTACGTTTATACTAAAGACCCTTACAAGGATACTAGTGATTCCAATAACTGGAGACCCATATCTATATTGCGCACAATCTATAGATTACTCTAACCATTCTTTCTAATATATTATTAAAAATATCATACCTTCTCCACAGCTCACAAAAAGGGTTCCTAAAATTTGACGGTCCTTTACATAATATTCTAGCTATCGATGAATTAGTAGCTAAATCAAGGCTAAAATACAAGTTTAAATCTTTTCTAATGTTTCTTGACCTCAAAAAAGCCTTTGATAACATCAGACACTCATACATCCTAGAACAAGTCTCACTACTACTAGGTAGCGACTATGCCAATTTAATAGATTCAATCATATCAAACAACTTAGCCATTGTTGAGCATAACAAATTAACATATACCATTCCTTTAAAAAATGTGTTACACAAAGGAGACCCACTATCTCCACTTCCTTTTAATATCGCTTTGAACCCATTACTAGTATTACTTTAAAAAAATGAAAGGTTATAACTACCCAACTAAATACGCTCAAAATAAATCAATCAGTCAGCTTTAAAAACCTAGCATATGCAAACGACTTAGTCTTAATTAGTAAAAAATCTAACATTAAGACAGGTATTGATTGCGTATTAAACAGGTCTTCTGAAGCAGGAATCGAATTAATCATAGACAAATACCTGCTTGTTGAAGTCTCTTCAAATCCAAAAAGCAAAAATATCTTTAAACATAAAGGCCTTAGATTCAACAGATCTGCTAACATTGAAGACATTAAATATCTAGGAATCAGAGCAAACTTTAACGGGCAACCATATTTAAACGACATCAATAAAATCATCTAACATTGCAGCACCTCTTAAAATTCGCCTAATTAAAACTTTCGTTATGCCACGTTCCAACATTGTTGTACATCTGACAGCTCCGTCAGCTAATATACTGAGATCATTTGACACAAGTCTTAGAAACATGATTAGAAATTGTCTAAATCTCCCAAAAAGAACTAACAACAACTTTTATTCCCCTGTAAACGAAGGTGGTCTTGGTTTAACCAATTTATACTACGATCGGGTTATTCAAGGTATCATTAAAATAACAAATATTCACAACTTAAAATCCCTGATCTCCCGTTAAATTTAATATTGTAACTTAGTAAAGTCTACAGCTCCTATCAATTATCCTCTAAACTTTAACCAAAGTTGGGACACCCTACTTAATAGCCTCCCAATAAATTCTAATATCGATTTTTTAACCACTCAATAAAAATATTCCGAGAAGAACTTGGGGGTTCGTTCCTTGTAAATAATGATAATAAGCTTGGTTTTACATTCCCAAACCTCAATGTTGAAGCAAAACCTTCATTTATTAACTCAACTGCTATAAAACCAGCTACTATCCAATCTACAAATGTTCCAGCGGCACCATCATCTACTTCAATTTATATGATACTATAACATGAATCATGGGCACTATTCATAATCGAATGGTCAAACCTTCCATATCATGGAAAATGTTGTCACCTTCCCAAAATAAAATTACAAATTCCCACCTAACTGATAACAAAGTACCAAACATCTTTGCATGGGAAACTAATTCAAGATTGTCAATTACAAAAACTAAATCCCTTGATAAAATACACAAAAAAATAACGAAAGAAGAAGCTATATGCAAAAAATGTGGCAGATCAAAGGAGACAATTGATCATACCTTAAACCATTGCCCATACACGCTACGAGTACAAACCAGAAGACATGATGCTATATTGAACTTAATTATCAAAAATTCAAATATTCCCTCAGCAAAGTTTATGGTAAATAAAAACTACAGTAACGAATGCAAACAACCACCAGATCTACTGATAAAAAATTACAACTATAATGTAGACTACTTAATTGATATATCAGTTTGTACAAACACAATGGAAACTATGAATCAAGCCTATGAGTCAAAAACCTTCAAACATAATCATCTAATAGAATTTCACAAGACTAAATTTAACAAACAACTGATTATACTTCCCTTCACTAATACTTCTCTTTGATACTATCACCCTAATAACTATTTAACATTTAAAGCGCTACAAAAAACACAAACAAGATACTGCCAATCAGAAAATTGATAACTAACACTCTGATAAAATTCTCATTTGGTATTTACCAAAGATTTATTAGATATGTTCCAATGAACCACAAAGAATTTATTAATTACAACCTTACAATAAACGAAATTAATAAAACCCTTCAATCCATTGCATCAACGGTAGAAGCCGAGGTCCTAATAAACTATGACTACAATAATAACTTATTTTAATTTAATTATTAACCTTTACTCAATAAATTTTATCAAATTAATCCAACAAATACAAAATTTTATCTTAAAAAATAACAAACAATTTTAAGTTTTTTAATTATAAATACTTAGAATTTAATTTTCCTTATACAGAGGGAATTTTACAAATTTATTGAATTACTAAACCAACAGATATAAAAATTGCAACGCTTAACCTTTTGACATACTATTTGGATTTTTCCCAAATTTTTTGTCCGCATATTTATTTTATAATATCTCTATTTATAGAAAATATTATAGTTTAAATCTTATTATTTCCTGAGATCAAAAAACCTCTGTCTACGACACTTAACGCAGGCGCGTAACACACGTCTCGTCGGCCATTTTTAAACGCCTGCGCATTATATGAAAACCCTTTTAAGTAGTTGTCTTACATATAAAACGTTTTATTTTATTAATTTTTTTCTTTTCTTTTTCTCTTTCGTCTATTCTGTTTACTTCTTAATTTATTTTACTATTATATAACTAAATATTCTTAATAATGATAACAAAAAATTATATTTCTGGAGGAAAATTTGCAGAAATAATTTAAACGCCACTTCCCAATTCCAACAAACCTATTGAAATTGATAAGAATGTAAAAATTGCTTACTTTTGCTTACCAAAAAGCTCTTTTAAATGCCCAAGCTGCACTTTTGTTTCAATAACATACAAAGTCTTAAGCAACACCTAGCTAGGAAACACAGCGTGAGAAAATGCTTTCCAAAGTGCCATATTTGCTTAAAACACACTTATTTTAACCTTACGACGCTAAAGACCCATATAACAACGGAACACAGTGAATTTAACATGCCAAATAAAACGTTTGAAGATTTAAATACGTCCCTCAATAAAAGCGCCTTACCCAATAAAAACAACAAATCAATTAATCAAACTAAACATAATTCTATAATCAAATCCTTCAAACCTTACTACCTAAAAACAATAATTCAAACTTCCTCAAGCAACAAACTATTATGGCTAAATCCCATATAACTCATCAACATAAACCCTTAACAAAACCTGTGAATTGGAACAATATCAACATGCAACGTAAAATTAATACATTTAGTGCTAATGTTACTGCAAAACACATCTCACATACATAAATAATACAAACATAATGAGGAAAAACACCCAAACTCAAAAAATTAAAAATATAATTACAGATATAATACAAACAACAATATCTCTACATATTCAAATAAAAACCCATCTTATGATCGGATTACCAAGAATTACTACACAAAAAATAACCACACATTTCGTAAACATGATAATGCTATTGGATTCCGTCATAAATTGAACAATCCATCTCAAGATTATAACAAAAACCCCAATTTTTACAATAAACATAAGACACATAAAAACTATTATCACCAAAATAATCTCCATATTAAGAGTAAAAGCAAAAGTACGCTCAACAAATTCAAAAATCTTGCTCCTGAAGTGCTACTTTACAATCCTCAAAATCACAATCCTACTCAAAACAACACTATTGATATTCAACATGCTAAACAGATAAAATTCAAAAAATCTAATACAAATGGTGGATCCTTCACTTCTAGCTATACAAAAAAAGCAATTCAACCACACACAAAAAGACAAATTATTAGTAACTTATACAACAAAGTCATCAATTTAAACTATACTAACTACAACTCTTGCTATGCCTCTTGGATTGCAGAATTCCAATCCGTAGCTTCTAAATACAATTCTTCTCTGCATCAAAATAACAAAAATCAACCGGATCCATCGTCCAATCACTTTAGAAGAAATAAAAAGAGAACAAAATCTAAAGAAACTTCTCCTCTCAAAAACAAACATACTTTTTTCAATGAATTGGGGGAAGAAATCATAGTAATCACAATAAAAAATTCCATTATTTCCAACAAACCCCCAATGCAAAATCTTCTGCTTATCAGCTAAACAATCTATTCCAGAGCAACCCGAAGTCTGCCTACAGTAAAGTCTGCGAAGAGCCATCAAGGAAAGCAGATATTCCATTTAATAACTTATACAAATTCTATAAAGACCTTTGGAACGATGACTCCAAAATATTTAAACTTCCAGATTTTGATATCATCTACCATAAATACAACTGGTTAGCAGCTAATTTCAACAAAGAAATCTGGAATAAACTGCACTCCGTTAATTCCGCGGCAGCCAATGATCCTGATAACATTCCCTACTCTGCTTGGAAATGGTTCGCGAAAACAATGGGAATGAACCATCTCAAAAATCTACTCAACCACTTCCTTCATAATGGTATGCCTGAAGATCTAAAAATAGCAAAAACAATATTCATTTTAAACGATAAAAACAAGGATATTAACGACCCTTCAAACTATAGACCAATTTCACTGACAAATTCACTATATAAACTATTCACTGGTCCTATAGCTGAAAGACTTCAGAAAATCCTACCAAACATATTACACCAATCTCAAAAAAGATTTCTTAAACATGATGGCATTTTCCTACATTTAACCACATTCAATGAACTCTATAATATAGCCAACAACCGTCAAAACTTGAAAATGTCTTTTTTCTTTATTGATTTTGCCAAAGCATTTGATAACATAAACCTTAACTTCTTGTTATCCAAAATAAAAGAAAAACTTGGTCCTGTTAATGCACATTTAATAGGCTCAATACTCACTAATGCTAAAACCATAATATCAAGTGACGACAAGGAAGGTTACATTAACATAACCAATGGCATCAGACAAGGTGATCCTCTCTCCCCTCTACTTTTCATTATGGGACTGGATCAGTTCTCTATGGAATATAGAGAACGTTACAAATGGAATTTCTTATAATTTCTTTAAACATCCCGCTACAAAACAGATAACTTTTAAATCATTAGCTTATGCGGACGATCTCATCATAATGGACAACTCAATAGATAATCTTAATCTGATATGGGAGACAATTCAACATTTCTGCAAAATATCAGGACTTTCAATTAATAACTCTAAATCCCTACTAGTCCTAAAAAATATTCCAAATATTTTACCGCATTTTACTTTCCCAGACAATGCTACTATTCCAATCGCTAAAGATGATACGTCATTCAAATATCTTGGTATAGAATTCGATGTTTCCGGCTCTGCCTCTGAATCCCAAATAAAAACAATGTTACAAAAATCTATCTCAGACGCAGAAAAAATACTTCAGTCTAAACTATCCCACCTGAACAAAATTAAAGTGATAAAACAATTTATAATCCCTAGAAACAACCACTACCTCAGAAATACGTCTTTCTACCTGGATACACTCGAAAATTTCGATATGCAGCTTAGAAATTTATTAAAAGAACACCTAGACCTACCAAAATACTTTACATCAAATCTTTTCTATATAGACGAAGATAAAGGTTGTCTTGGTCTCACTAATTGCAAATTAGACATCACTTGCCAAAACATAATGAAAATAATAAACATCTTTAACTCTAACAACTCAAATTTATTTCTCCTTTTCCACCACAAACTTCTTAAAGGCAGACTTGAGAGCGGTATCGATTTGAACTACAACATTCCAATCGACCAACTACTAAATGCACGAGTCGTCATCGAACAGACTAACTTCTATAACAGATCCATTGATACCTTCAAAAATTGTCTTGGTGGAAAATTTATTATTAATAATGGCAAACTAGGTTTCAACTTCAGTCTACCTGACTTTAAAAATATCAAACTAGAACATAAAGCTCAAAATTCATTAATTAATGCAACATCATTCTTAAACTCAACAGTTATTGAACTATCAAATAATCTTAATCAGACCAGTATTGAAGAAAATACTAACATAATAAATATAATCAGTGAAAATAAAATCAACAAAATTAACAAAATCTTCTACAACCTAAAAAACATTAGATATGAAATAAAAAACTTATTCTTACTTAATATGGCAAATCTTACAGCTCAAAACAAATAGATGCTACTTCCCAATAATAAAATTACAAACTGTCTTAGAAGCAATATATTGTCAAACAAACAATTCTTCTGGCGGTTAAAAGCCATAAGTGACACCCTACCTACAAAACCAAACCTTAAAATCAAAAATCTTCTTCCAATGGAAGAATCCACTCTATGCCGCAGATGTCATAAATCTGAAGAATCCAGAGATCACATCTTAAATGGATGCGTCTTCATGTGTCAATTAATGAAAGAAAGACACGATCACATACTAAATATATTGATAAACATGCTAGACTAAATGATGCACTTTTAAAGTGGATAAAACATTTGATAAATCTACTAGACTCAGACCAGACTTAGTAATTATGGACAAAACAAAAGACTATGATCTGCTGATAGATGTTTCAATCACTTCTAATACAATTGAACATTTAAACCATGGATGGATACTCAATAAAAATTGATAAATATACAGAACTATATAATCTTCATAAAGAGAAAACTGGAAGAGAACTTATTATGGTTCCAGCTATATTTTCCTCCCTTGGTTCTTACCATCCTGATAATTACTTACTCTACAATTTCCTAAACATCTCCAAAAAATCCCAACTTAACATTACAAAATATATTTCAAATACTCTATTCCGTCATTCCGAAAAGATTTGGGACCAATTCTTCATGGATAAATCGGTTCAGTCCGAGGTTGTTCACCCCTCTACAACAAATTAATTTTATTTTAGTCAATTATTTTTGGTGCCATTCTCAAAGGGTAAGTGCACATAAAACTACAACTTTTGATCGACAGGTTGGATTCTCTTGAAAATTTCCAATCTTACTAAAGAACAAATTGTGAACATTTCTATAATAAAAGATTCCATACGAAGATACCCGACGGTAATTTTCTAAATTTCCATTTTTTGATTTAATTATATCTTTTCATCGAACCAATAGAATTCTATAATTTTTTACAAATTTGTAAATCTAATTTAGTTCTACATTATTTTAATTAACTCATCTTATTTAATTGATTAAATTTTTTGAAATCATTACTACAAGTGTAAAAATTTATCTCAAAAAATAATAAATAATTTACATCTTTGTAATTATAAATAATTAGAATATAATTTTCCTTCTACAACGGAAAATTTACAAATTTACATCTCCTTTAAACCAAAAGATATAAACACTGCAACATTGCAACGCTTATAACTTTTGACATACTCTTTTGATTTTTCTCAAATTTTTTGCCCGCATATTAATTTTTTATTATTAATATTTTTTTAAAATATCATATATTAAAAACTAATATTTGCGGAGATCAAAAAATCACTGGCCACGACAATCGACGCAAGCGCACTAACAAATTTCTCGTCGGCCATTTTTTAAACGCCTGCGCATTCACTAATTATCTTTATTAGTGTTTTAACAGTCGTTCTTTAATCTTTTCTCTTTATTTTTTTCTTTTATTTTCTTTTTCTTTATTTTCTTTT